>NC_081412.1:294396869-294696869 GCF_030272615.1 Cryptomeria japonica
AGATCACAACCATTCATCAATATCAAAAAATCTATAAATACAACCTTGATCATCTATCGTAAACAAACACAATATTCAAACTTTCTTGCATCCATGTTGTGATAATAGTGTTGCAACTTCTAAGAGGAACAATACTACCATACATAGGAAGTGAAAAGAGCAATAGCTATTTCATGGATGATTTTCATTGAAAATGTATAATTGTGTTTATTTGTATTTCGTTGCATTTGCATCAATCCTTTTTTATTATGACTGGAATGCATTGTGTTTCTAAGGCTTTTTGTGGATGATCTCATAATTAAATCATAGTTGTTTTAAATTTTTTGGTCATACGTCTTGGCACACCCGGTGGGACAAACATCCCTATATCTAACAAAATTCTCAAGAAATTTTGTTTTTATGAGTACCTATGTACTCTTCACCACAACTACAAAGGTGTGAAACAACTGTGCATTGTTATCATTGGATAATGCACCACAATTGACAATTTCTACACCACATTAGAATGGTTTTATTTTCTATTAGAGGCATTCAAAGATGCAATTTTTCATACTAACATTGCAATTGTGGTGATTTTTAATTCTCTTAATTAATTAGTTTGATACTAGTTAATTCTCCATTTTATTGGTCAAATCTAGCTTTTTCTTACCTTTAACCAAGAAATTCAATTTTTTGGATGTAGTTGGATTTATATTTTTGACTCATTTTCTTATTTTTGCAAAAAAAATGACATCATATTTGATAGATGTTGCGATCTATTGTTCAATTCTATAACGCATTTAACAAATTCAGCAATGCAATTGATCTATCTTGAGCCACTTTTGATAGATTTTGTGACATTGTCACTCTATCTTGCAACATAGTTCCTTATTTCAGTGATGTAATTATTCTATTTTCCATGCAGTTGATTATTTATCTGACATAGTTGTTGAAACAAATAACGCATCTACTATTACAGTGCCACAACTATCTAGTAAAGTGAGGTACAAATCATTTTCAAGAATTCAATAATTTCAATTAATTTTTTATATATAGATTAGAGATTTTTGGTTTTAATAATCAAGTTTATACATTGCATTGGCAACCATTGGGAGAAGATAATAAATTTAAAATTATTAACATATCAGTTGTAGGTTTTGTGTTTGTATTTCCTAGATAGAAAATGCTTCAATTTCATTAAGGGTTCAATAAACGATTATTTTTCATGACTGGTTCACTTACACAATTTATTGTGTTATCTTGAGGCTATATGTGTGTATCCTCTCTCATTGCACTCCCATACAAGCCTGGGTGTAAGATAAATATATGCAACTTCCCAATTTTTTCTTTTCGAATAGGAGACCTACCTAGGGATATTATTACCCTAGGGTTTGACCTCAAGCATGTTTTTTTCAATAGGCTATATAAAGGGAAGGCAAAAATTTGTACCTCAATCCAATCATGTAATGTTTGGTGCAGCCTTCGGGTCCTTATTAATTCAGGACACAAAGTGAAGGGACCTTTGCTTTCACTTTGGTCCCATGCTTGTAGATGAGTTGGTGTTTACAAAGTTTTCCCACTAGACACCTTTGTGATATTTTAGAGGCCATCCTTCAACATTACTTGACTGGTGCAAGGGATGCAAATTGCACCCTAATGTTACTCAACACGTACTCCTCTAAATGAGATGGGAATATTTGGATTTGACTTATTCATTGCCTCCCTAAAAGAGATATTAAATATTTTGTAGGCTTTAATTTGTATCTATTTAACTCTTGGTTGTGTTGAGCTTAGGCTTGGTAAAGTAATTGACACACTTGAATATCTAGGTTGTGCTTGCATTGAAGTGTTTTCAGTTGTAATATACTAGTGCAAAATCACTTTTTAGGCTCATTTAGGCCCTCAATCATATTTTGAAGCTAAGAGTCCTAAACCATTATGTTTTTATTGCTAGATGTATTTTCTTGCCAAAAATTGAAACAATCAACAATCAAACAAGCAAAAAAACTATTATAATTTTTAAACAAACCAAAACACCAAAAATTATAAGTTTTGTAATGCAACTAAAAATTATTATGATTCAACTATACAATTCTACAATGCACTTGACAAGTTTAGTGACACGACTGTCAAAATTAGTAACACAATTATGAAATGTAGAACCACAACTAAATTTTTTTTCACCACATCCACTCTATGATTGAAAAACTAGGGTTTTATTTAAGATGACTAAATTACTATACCTATGACTCAAACATTAGATACAAAACTAAGATTACGTCATATATCATAGTTTAGACTTGCATACTTCACACATTTACTTTAGGTTGGTACTTTAGATCAAACTTGCATTCTCCCAACCATCCAACATTCCATATCAACAAAACATCTTTCAAACTAGATTCTAATCTAACTGTAATTGTTCATTATTTATTTTTATCTCCTATGTTCTCATCATTTTACCCAAACCGTTGTGCCTAAAACTCACAAGTCTAGTTTAGGTTCAATTCTATCAACCAACATTATCAATCTATGCCCTTTTAGGGTCTTCACTTTCATTGTTCAACTTGGTTAAATCTTTACATTAGTTGGCATTAAACATTGGAAAAAAAATCCCAAAAATATAGCATCTTAGCATAGTTATACCACCATAATCATTGTTTACATCTATTACCATAACATTTAACAAATCTCTAAGTCTTGTATGGTTAACACATAGCCACAAGTCAAAAAGAAATAAATGGATCCTATAATTGACCCAACTTACAATCCCACAATTACAATGTTGTTTTGGTCATCATTGGAGTCACACCAAACACCCCAAATAGGATTTACTATGCAACCTTATAACATTGAATTTTCCTTGAGAAACATTAGCAATGGCATAAGCCAAGAGGAAACTGATGACACATCAGAAGATCCCAGAGTCCTCAAATTCATGGAGGCACAATTAGTCATGAACCATATGTGAATGTTCCTCCACCACCCGTGTTTGGTCTATAATTTACCAATCCACTTTTCAACACACTACCTCTTGACCCAAATGACCCAAATAATAACACCATGATTTTGAGTTATACTGACCCAGATGTATATTATCACGCAAGTCATAACAATCCTATTTCAAACCACAAGAACCAACAACCCAACATGCCACTTCTCATATCCTAGAATAATGCTAACAAGCCTCGACATCAAAACATCACAAAGTCCTTGCAACAAACATACCTCTCACAACTGCATAATGTTGTGACAAATACCCGAACCTCTAACATCCAAACCTCAAACATTAATGAAACACCATTGAATCAGACCTCTAACACACAACCCCCAAATACTCATGCAACACCATTAAACCAAACTTTCAATGTTCAACCATTAAACACACATAACCAACATATCCCATTATCATTACAACCACCCAATATTACGGCAAATACCTACAACCAAATCCCTCCCTATACATATAACACATACTTAGCTTCATCCAACATGTCAAATAATCAACATTCCACATACATACCCCCACCTAACCTGACATCCTCATCTAATTTGAATACCCCATGCATGAATCAACTACATAAAATCAACCAAAATGCATACCCTATAAACCCAAACACACATAGACACAATCAACCCCTAGTTTACCAACATACAAAGCCTTTCATAGATACAAATTAACAACATACATGATATCCTCCAACAAACAACCTTCATACACCATCAACACAAATGGAAATCCTAGCATAGTTGTGGTATTATAATTTTATCCTTATACAATTTCAAACTCACTTGGGCCTCACTTTATCATTTATATCTTCTATTCCCTAATCATACTCAATTCTCCTCATACTAGTGCCAAATTTGTGATCCTTATTCTCTTCTTGGTTTCATGGACCTTTGTTAAGCCTAGATAGATTGAACCATGGTTCTAGGTGTCATAGTCCTCCTAGACTAGAGCGCCAGGCACCATAGTCTAGACTAAAAGGACCCAAATTTGAACCCTCTAAAGGTTAGAAAATATTGAGTGGAAATTGAATTTTTATGTCAACCTTCTTTATAATTTTCAATACATTTCATGAGGTTAGGTATAAAAGAAATTCTCATCCCCTCATTTGAAATATCTCTCCACAAGTTTCCAATTACAATTCCTCAAGAGAAATTCAAATTCAAGTGAGCAAGAAGTTAAACATCATTAGAGCATTCAAGAAGAGGTTAAGTATTCAAATTTAAAGCATTCAAGATGGCATCCATGGTCAAATTATTATCCAGATATTCATGAATTACTACATGACAACAACAACCTTTTTATGAAGGCTTTAAGGAAAAGGAAATTCATAAAGAAAGTATAACATTTCAATTTGGTATTATATTTCTAGGTCAAGCACTTTTATATTTCATTCATCATGAGGCTTAATTCCAAACCTAGGGTTTGACCTAGACAAACCCCTATCCACTATCCATCACCCTATCTACATCCATATCCAATTTTTCACCTTTGATCTCCATAAGTGTCATGCATCCTATTATCTTCACATTATCCATACATTGCAATTTGTAACTCTTATCTTATCCCTTTCTTACTTTCATTATCCATTACCACCTCTGATATTGCTTATGCATATCCTATCTCCATCCTATCAAAATTTATCTCTTGATCTTGATTGAAACTAAGGACATAAAATGGAAAACATGTTTTCAGAAACCTCTTGACAAGTCCATTCTTGTTGACCACATGCCATTCGATGCACCAAGCCATCACTTTAAAATTCCATGCCAATTACTTTGCTTGGATACACACATTTTCCCATTGTGAGATAGTTCTTGGAAACTAAATCAGCTTTGATTCCATATTAAGCTACCTCCATCTTTCGCCTATCCATTCTCATCCCACCAATTTCTTCATACATTCATAATGTTCTACGCCTCTCTAGACATTGGGGAAAATAAGTACATCTTGCCTGAGAATAAATCCTAACATATGTCTTTTACCTTAATCAGTGATCTAGAGATCTTAGAAAAATCCAAAAAATTAAAAAAAATCAAAATGTAAAAAAATTCAAAAAAATCAAACAACATATAAAAAATCCAAAAAAAAATCAAAATATCAAAACTCAAAAAAAATCAAATCTTAAAAATCCAAAAAAATCAAATAATCCTAGAAAACCCTAAAAATTAGAAAAATAATCAAAACACAAAAATAATCCATCAATCACAATTTTGTTGGGAAAATGGTGTCTCGACCTTGCGTTTACATGAGTTACTATTTATAGTAAGTTTTTGTTTGAACATGAAATGGTGTGAAATTTCTCCCCAAAGCTTTAGATTGGCTAGATAAGCATGCTGGTAAATTTTCGTTGCAAGATCATAGCTAGTTTCAAAGATATTAAATGTTATGTTTTTGTAGGGTACGATGAAAGGTAAATTGAATTTTAAGGAATTTATATCATTTAAAACACCCTAAAAAGTGGGTGTAACCAACATAGAAGGATATGAGGTGATAGAGCACTTCACAAGCTTTCAGATGCTTCATATGGTTCGTCGATCCGACACTCGGTTCACAAGTTATGGCCTCTGAAAGTTTGGACTCCTAAAATAGGAAATATAAAATGAATCAGACACATAAATGAGTTGTAAAAGAAGGGACACATGTTGATGTGTGTTTTGACATGTAATAGGGAATCTAGATTGGAGATAAGGTCAGTTCTACTTATTGGGTGGTTTTAGCCAATGGTTTTTAAATACCATTTGATGGTTTCTTGTATTGTATCTCCTATACATGAGGTGCGTGAGATAGAGGTTGGGTGTAAGAGTCTTATGGCTATTAAGTTACCTCTGAATCTCTTATTAGTGGTACTCTTGTGAAGAGTTTGCTCTACAAGTATATTAAAATTTG
Organism: Cryptomeria japonica; assembly: GCF_030272615.1. Classification (NCBI taxonomy): domain Eukaryota; kingdom Viridiplantae; phylum Streptophyta; class Pinopsida; order Cupressales; family Cupressaceae; genus Cryptomeria; species Cryptomeria japonica. The sequence goes on from NC_081412.1 coordinate 294,402,745, forward strand.
TTGTTGATTGCTAAATAATATATTGAGTTATTTTTGGAGTGTGGGGTTTTTCTCCCAAAAGGGTTTTCCCCATGTAAATCACTGTGTTATGGTATGCATGTTATTATGTCTATTTTTTTTGTTTTTGTAACTATTGAAATGATCTTTTTTTTTTTGCATTATCCTCCTCTCAAGGTTAGTGTAGGAAGTTGTTCCGCTACTTAACTTCCTTACAGATTCACAATAAATTATCCTTTACAAAGACAAACATTTCAAAAGACACAAATGTAAATTATATCAAATCATCAAACTTAACAAATCACATATCAACAAACAAACTACAAAGTTTGCCTACAACTTAACTGATCAACTACCTACTAGTTTTTAAACATCCTTATAAAACAACATGTCTTTCCAAATGTATTTTTACTAGAATGCGCACCCTATCAGATATCATGTCCTAATGGATACATTTTTCCTATGATGGGTATCCTACCAAACAAAATCTATCCTATCAAGAAACAATTGTCTTTGGCTAAAAAAATATCAGTATGGCTATTGACTCATTTCGTCTAGTGAATCTTATCTTTCATTTTATTTATCTTTATATCACATTCCTATGCTACTCAAGGATATATACAAGTGATTAGAGGAGTGAGGATGGATCATGATTTTTTATCTTTGATTGTTGTTTCTGGTTTGTTTTGATAATATTGTTGGGGCAACTAAGTTTCATGTCTATGATTGGGGTTCCATTTGGCATAATCTGAACATCCTATGCAAATCAAAGGTTAACTAACACTTTCTTGCATCTAGATTAACATGCTTTGTTGTTACTTCCTCACATATTCTGATAGGGATCTATTGTCACTAGTATGAGTTAGAGAATTCCTTTTTGGCAACGTGTTTGTTAATGCAAAGGGACAGTCCTCACCTTGGTCTTTCCATACCTATATCCACTTACCACATAATAAGGATCAATGATGATATTTTCATACACCAATAAAAGCACAATAAGAGTTCAAGACTATGGTATCATCTGTCAGAATTAAACAAAATTTAATCTTGATCAACCCTTGTCTACCATCAACTAACATTCTTAACTTCTTACTAATCATTCTTCACTTTCATCATATTATTGGCATTTTTAGATTGTTGCCATTTTGCATATAGATTACGTTATTGATATGTTGTCATTGATGTCAATTGAACCGGTGAATGGTATTCATGATTTTGCTGATGTTATTGTTGTTATTGCTTTTGTATTATAACCAGTATGATAAAATTTGTGGAAGATGTTGTAAACTGGTATATGGTAGTTTGTAAGTTAAACCGGTGTATAAGGTTAAACCTTTCTATGTTTTATAACCGATAAACCCTACCAGTTTTTTTTGTTAAACCCTAACCGATCAAAGTTTGTTGGTTTAAGATTTGATGTTGAGCGGTAATGATGGTGACATGTGTGGTCATTGTATGAAGATAAGTTCAAGTTATTTTGGCGCGTTTGATTGTCTTGGAAAGGAGAAAAGTGGATTGCATCAAATGCATAGTGCATGATGAGTTACAAGTTCGATGAAGTGGTGATTATGGAGCGGTTATGTTAAATGTGAAGAGATTGTTATGATTTCTAACAGTCAAGATTGTACTGACTTGTTTGTAATCTCAATGATGAGAATTAGGTTTTTGTTATGTTACCGACCTATTTGATTTGTATTTAAGGTCGATGATGTTTTATTACAATGTTGGAAAAGCTAGCAAAAATTAGTTGAGTGTGAGGTTTCCTAACCGGAGGATGGATCTACAGTTTTACTGAAGGCAGATTTGAAGCTTAAGAAGGATCTGATCAAGTAGATGTAGTGCTATTCAGACAAATCAAACCTATTGTTTTTTAAGAATCACAACAAAAATTGAAATCCCCTAACAGGGTAAGCTCTAACAAGCTTGGATATTTTCTAAATCCTCTCACAAGGTGGTCCATTAGTTTGGATTCTCAAATCTTATACCAAGGTTACTCCTAACAAGGTATTGTGCTTTTTATCAAGGCATATTTGTAAAATCCCCTAACCAGGTGATTCCTAACAAAATCAATTCTTAACAAGACTTATTGTAAAGCTTTAACAGGCTTGGCTCCTAACAGTGCGAACTTCAGAAGAGTTCAGATAGCTATCCTTGTGAGTCTCATCTCATCATGGTTTTTAGCTATTTGGGTTTTCCATGTATAAATATTTGTGTCAACTGGTGAATGCTTTTCTGGTTATGATCTTATTTATTGATTTGATTAAGGCATTATAACTGGAAGCATGAGAGTTGAAAATATTGATATTTGATTAAGCATTGTTGATGTTTACAAGATTGAAGTTGTTTACTATTAAGTTGGTATAACAGTCAAACCGGTTGATGTTGGTAATCTTTGAGATATTATTTTGATAGAACTATTTAGTTGATAAGTTTATTTTGAGTTTGGGAGTTTGTATCAGTTTTTGAGTATACTGATTCACCCCCCTGCCCTATCATTATTCTACCAAATACTTATTCTTTCATCATATCATCACATATTTCATCTTTCATCCAAGATTTATATATCATTTGTCTTATACAGGATGTGTCTTTCCTAAAACCAGACAATCATCTATCTTTTTGTCTTATACAAGATGTGTCCTTCATGAAACTAGACTTGACATTTAGCAAACAATCCATTATTCTAACCAATCTTCTGAGTGTGGCACAACTGAATGACAAAGGATACCCACTATAATTTATAAATGGCATGTGCAAAATCATTGACAACAAAGGTGAATTGATTGCAACGGATAAATAGACCAGAGGTAATCTATTTCATCTTAATCCTAAAGTTAGCAACTGTTTGATTGCAAAGAAAGATGATAGCTACCTTTGGCATAGAAGATTTTGTCATATAAATTTTGACAATATTGTTAAAGTGAGTAAGTCTAAAACAATAAGAGGTATACCTCAGATAGACAAACTGGTTAATGCTCATTGTAAAGAATGTCAATTAGGGAATATGACTTCTTCTACTTTCAAGAGCAAGTCCTTCTTAGCGGAGCACTTGTTAGATTTGGTTCATAAATATCTATGTGGACCAATAAGAACTAGAAGCATTTCAAGTGATAGATATTTCATTATCTTCACTGATCACTATTCAAGGATGATGTGGGTCACATTCTTGAAAGATAAGAATGAAGCTTTTGGTAAATTCAAGCCATTCAGGACCTTAGCTGACAAAGAGTGGCAAAAATATTAAATGTTTGAGAACATATCAAGGTGGTGAATTCACTTTTGAGGAGTTCACTAACTATTGTGATGAGAATGGTATCAAGCGGTAGCTTTTTGCACCAAGGAAACCACAATAGAATGGTATAGCAGAGAGAAAAAATCAGTTAGTGGTTGAAGCTGCTAGGACTATGTTGACACAAGGAGGTGTGGCGAAAACATTTTGGAGAGAAGCTGTAAGTACATCGGTCTACACAATGAACCATGTTTTTGTGAAAAAAGGTAAGGACAAGACACCTTATGAGTATTGGTATGGAAGGTCATTTGATGTTAGTTATTTTAAGATCTTTAGTAGTAAATGTTGTTGGTATTTTGGTATGGTTTTTTCATTGATGTCAACACCTACTGAAAACTAGCACTTTGGAGATCCAACAACATTCACTGGCAAGCAAGTAACTATTGCACAATTACTGGTATATGGTTCACCTGCAGGATATAATGTTCACCGGTACCTAGAATGATATGGAAGACACTTGGAAATGTCTAAGACATCATGTGGATACTTTGTTTTGAAGAATTAATCATTGGTATATTCATATTTGCATATTTGCTTTTACTGGCAAATAGGTCCAAGGTTATCTAGGGTTACACCGACAGGTTTATCTTTTCCAGATCAGCATGGCACGCTATGGAGATGATTTATTATTGTTGTAAATGCATTAAGCCGACATTTTCAATCGGTTATTACATCAGATATTATATTGTATGTAAAATGTTTTTATTGTAATAGCTTGTAGAGCCGACCTACTAAAATTGGTCTTAGGGTATGGTATAAATGTAAGATCTTATTTGTAAGATCGAATGTGGAATGCAAAAAAAGAATTGTGTGAAGGTATATGCGAGATTAAGTAGAGGTATACATGAAGACATCATTTGAAGGTGAAGCTAGGTTTTTGTAGAAGCATATCAGCATTACACCGGTACTGAATCCAACATATGAAGATGCTATTTTGTGCAGTACATTCTTATTGGATTTAACCATCCAACTGTAGTCAGTGTGACTCCCATTTTGTGTTTGAGCAGTGAGCTCTAGGCTATTGGCCTTTCTCCATGTGCAGACCCCATTTATGTACACTTACTATTTGCAGTAGTATCATCTGATTGTGGGTAAGGTTTCCCACCGTGGTTTTTCCTCTTATAGGGTTTCCACGTACAAATATTGGTGTTATGTGTTGTGGATGACTTTATGTTTATGTTTCATGCATTAATCCTTACCAGTATAGAAATTTACTGTTAACACTGTCTACCGACATACTTAACTAGTTTACCAGTATTAAGCATTAAGCTGGTTAAATGGTTTTTGGTTTAAATTTATTAGACAACTGATTCACCCCCCCCACTCTTAGTTGTCTCCAGGACCTAACAATTGGTATCAGAGCTTAGTCCTCTTTTGCAGAAGTTTAACAACTTGAGGAGATCCAATGTCTACAAATTATTTCAGGAAGGATAGTCCTAAACTTGATGGAACCAACTATGGGATATGGAAGATCAAGATGGAGACACATCTGAATTGCATCGGTAAAGACATCTGGGAAGTTACAAAGAATGGTTATATTGCTGCTGTAGCTGGTCAGACTGCTCCAACTACCTTAGCTAAAGATGAAGAGAATGATTGCAAAGCAAGAGAAGCACTTTTGAGTGCATTATCAGATCAACAAATCATGGGATTATTAGATAGGTCTACTGGTAAAGCTATTTGGGATCATTTGGAAACACTAAATGAAGGAGATTCCATAGTTAAGATTGCAAAACTTGAAAGCTTCTGAGTCAGGTATGAACATCTGAAAATGGAAGAAGATGAAAGGATTTCTGCTTTTATGGAAAGAGTAAATGAAATTGTTTTGGGTATTAAATGTTGTGGAGGAATCTTGAGTGAGGATGAAATTGTTTCAAAAATATTAAGAGGTTTGCCACCGGCATATAAAATGAAGGTTACTGCTATAAATGAGTTGAGAACAATGCCTAATACATCAATAACTAGGGATACATTGATTGGAAAACTTTCAGCCTTTGAAATTGAGGAATTTGGTCATGTTGCTACTATAAAGGCAGATTTGGCCTTTAAAGCATCAACATCATCTGCTCAATCATTTGAAAAATCAGACTGGAAAGCCTTTTATGCAAGAGAACTTGAAGAAACCAGGAAGGAGAATGAAGAGCTTGAAGAACTTGAAGCACTATTTGCAAGGAAAATGCCAAAAGGTCCAATTGGAAGTAAGTATGAAGGTAAAGCACCCTTTAAATGTTTCAACTACAATAAGATTGGTCATATGGCTTTGAGATGCCCTGATAGACATGCTAGACTAAGAGAAGAAGCAAGAAGAACATACAAGCCTAATCCTGAATATCAGAGATACAAATTTAAGATTGTTGATGAAGGTGTGATTGATGATTTTGATGAGGATCCAACAGACAATAGATGGGTTTTTGTTGCTATAACAGAGGATCAACCGGCACCTACTGCTCAATCGATAGAACAAGCAATAGCAGCTAAAGTTGAAGCAAAGGATGAATGGATCATTGACTCAGGATGCTCACATCATATGATAGGAGACAAAGGCAAATTCTTGAACTTTCAAGAATACAATGGAGGTTTAGTAAGATTTGGAGATGACAAAGCCTATTCAATCAAAGGTAAGGGTTCAATATCTCTTGATGGTAAGCATAACACTGACAATGTCTACTATGTTGAAGGATTAAAGCATAATCTTTTAAGTGTTGGTCAATTAGTTGAGAAGGGATTTCAGTTACAATTTAAAAATGGAAAATGCAAAATCATGAATAGAATTGGTTTGGAAATTGCAACCGATAATCAGACTAGAGGTAATATCTTTCATTTGAATAATAGTGAAAAAGGCATGCTTGATTGCACATATAGATGAAAGTTGGTTATGGTATAAGAGACTATGTCATGTAAACTTTGATTGGATGGTAAAAATCAGTACTTCTAAGGCAGTTAGAGATCTACCTAAAATTGTGAAACCTCATAATACAATTTGTAAGGAATGTCAATTTGGAAAACAAGTTATAGCTAGTTTCAAAAGTATTCCAGAAAAATCCAATAATGCTCTTGATTTAATTCACACTGATTTATGTGGTCCAGCTAGAACTAAAAGCTTAAAAGGTGATAGATATTTCATGCTAATTATTGATGATTATTCTAGAATGTGTTGGGTTACTTTTCTCAGAGAAAAATCAGAAGCACTTGGAAAGTTCAAACTATTCAAAGCAATGGTTGAAAATGAAACTGGTAAGAAAATCAAATGTTTAAGATCAGATCAAGGAGGAGAATTCACATCTAAGGACTTTAATACATTCTGTGAAGTGAATGGAATCAAAAGACAGTTATGAGCACCTCGGACACCACAACAGAATGGAGTTGTTGAAAGGAAAAACAAAACTATCTTGGATGCAGCAAGAAGTATGTTATCAGAAGCAAATCTACCACATGTGTATTGGACAGAGGCAGTTAGCACTTCTATCTATACATTCAACAAAGTTCACATCAAAGGTGAAACCGGTAAGACCCCTCATGAACTATGGTTTGGTAATACTCCTACTCTTAAGTATTTCAGAATTTTTGGAAGTAAATGTTATATTAGAAGAGATGAGTATATTGGCAAATTTGATCCTAGAAGTGATGAAGGAATATTTCTTGGTTATTCATCTAAGAGCAAGGCATATAGATGTTTTAACAAGAGATTGTAGAAAATTGTTGAGAGTACAAATGTAAAGATTGATGAACAATTCAGAGGAACTTCAAGGTATATAGACTCTGAACCAGCAACAAAAATTGTGACAAATGAACCTACACCAAATCCATCAGTACAAAATGAAGATCCAGTTACCACGGTATCATCAGAGGATTCCACAGTAATTGAAGAACAACAACAAACTAAGACACCCCGGTATGTAAGATTGAATCATTCTGAAGATCAGATAATTGGAAACAAATTTAAAGGAGTTATGACAAGAGGAAGATTGGCAAATGAAGAGGTATGTCTTATTTCTCAAATTGAACCATCATCTATCAATGAGGCACGTGAAGATAAATTTTGGATTAAAGCTATGGAAGAAGAATTAGGACAAATTGAGAAAAATAATACTTGGACATTAGTTCCCCAGCCTAAAGATAAAAATGTAATTTGAACCAAATGGGTATTTAGAAACAAACTTAATGAAGATGGTAAGGTTGTCAGAAATAAAGAAAGACTAGTGTGTAAGGGATATTCTCAGAAAGATGGAGTGGATTACAATGAAACCTTTGCACCGGTAGCCAGCATTAAGGTAGTCAGATTATTCTTGCCTTTTGCAGCTCACAAGGACTACAAAGTTTATCAAATGGATATTAAATGTGCATTTTTGAATGGAGATCTTGAAGAAGTATATATTGAACAACCTGATGGATTTTCTTTAACAGATGACAATGATATGGTTTGCAGGTTAAGAAAAGCTCTATATGGATTAAAACAAGCCCCAAGAGCTTTGTATGCAAGGTTGGATAAGTATCTTTTAAAGATTGGTTTTACTAAAGGAAATGTAGATAGAAATTTATATTACAAAATAAATAATGATGACATCTTGATTATTGAAGTATTTGTTGATGATATAATCTTTGGAGGAGAAGATGGATTATGTAAAGAATTTTCTATTAAAATGCAGCAAGAATTTGAAATGTCTATGATTGGAGAAATAAAATTCTTTTTACGATTGCAGATTTCAGAGACTGATAAAGGTATATTTTTGAGTCAATCCAAGTACTCGAAAGAATTACTAAAGAAATTTGGGATGGAGAACTCTAAACCGGTAAGCACACCTATGAATACAAATGACAAATTATCTCAAAGGGATGAATCTACACCTATTAATCCAACTAGATACAAATCTATGATAGGAGGTTTACTGTATTTGACATAAACCAGGCCTGATATTATGAATGCAGTATGTATTGTTTCTAGATTTCAAAGTAATCCTAGGGAAAATCATCAATCAGCTGTAAAAAGGATTTTCCGGTACTTACAAGGCACATCAAATCTTGGATTATGGTATCCTAGAGATGAAAATTTTGACCTATGTGCATACACAGATGCAAATTGGGTAGGAGATATGGATGATAGAAAAAGCACCACTGGAGGAGCATTCTTTCTTGGAAAAAGATTAGTTTCTTGGTTGAGTAAGAAATAGAGTTGTACATCTTTATCAACAGCAGAATCAAAATATGTTGCAACAGCAACTAACTATACATAGGTACTATGGCTTAAACAAATGTTGAAAGCCATAAACATAAAATGCAAGGAACCCATTACTATATATTGTGATAACACTACAGCAATTGATATATCTAAGAATCCGGTATTACATTCTAAAACAAAACATGTTTCTATCAAACTTAATTTTCTCTGGGAAAAAGTTGGAGAAAAGGAGATAAAAATGGTTTATGTGAATACTAAAGAACAACTTGTAGATATTTTCACAAAACCTTTGCCTAAGGAGACTTTTGAATATCTCAGAGATCAGCTTGGAGTCATACCACCACTGGTAGAGACTTAGATAGTTGATGATTTTCATCAATCGACAGAATAGAAAGACAAATCTTTTACTCTGGTCTTTTGATGAGGAAGCTACTTCTCAGGGGGAGTAGTTGGTATTTTGTATGAACTTGATTTTCGTAACTTTGGCATTTGATGTCAAAGGGGGAGAGATATCTATGAAAAAACACATCATCTTTTTGAGGAGAGATTGGTATGAAAATAAATCTTTTTATAAACACATGTTGCTCCTAGAGGGAGAAATTATTGTTTAAAGAAGATTGTTGGTTTTTGGTATTTGGCACTTTGATGGTTTTTCCATCTTGTGTTGTCATCAATGCCAAAGGGGGAGATTGTTGGTATTTTGGTATGGTTTTATCATTGATGTCAACACCTACTGTAAACTAGCACTTTGGAGATCCAGCAACATTCACCGGCAAGCAAGTAACTATTGCACAATTACTGGTATATGGTTCACCGGCAGGATATAATGTTCACTAGTACCTGGAATGATATGGAAGACACTTGGTAATGTTGAAGACATCGTGTGGATACTTTGTTTTGAAGAATTAATCATTGGTATATTCATATTTTCATATTTGCTTTTACCGGTAAATAGGTCCAAGGTTATTTAGGGTTACACCGACAGGTTTATCTTTTCCAGATCAGCATGGCACGCTATGGAGATGATTTATTATTGTTGTAAATGCATTAACCAACATATTCAATCAGTTATTGCATCGGATATTATATTGTATGTAAAATGTATTTAATGTAATATCTTGTAGAGTTGACCTACTAAAATTGGTCTTAGGGTATGGTATAAATGTAAGATCGAATGTGGAATGCAAAAAAAGAATTGTGTGAAGGTATATGCGAGATTAAGCAGAGGTATACATGAAGACATCATTTGAAGGTAAAGCTAGGTTTTTGTAGAAGCATATCAGCATTACACCGGTACTGAATCCAACATATGAAGATGCTATTTTGTGTAGTACATTCTTATTGGATTTAACCATCCAACTGTAGTCAGTGTGACTCCCATTTTGTGTTTGAGCAGTGAGCTCTAGGCTGTTGGCCTTTCTGCATGTGCAGACCCCATTTATGTACACTTACTATCTGCAGTAGTATCATCTGATTGTGGGTAAGGTTTCCCACCGTGGTTCTTCCCCTTACAGGGTTTCCATGTACAAATATTGGTGTTATGTGTTGTGGATGACTTTATGTTTATGTTTCATGCATTAATCCTTACCGATATAGAAATTTATTGTTAACACTGTCTACCGGCATACTTAACTGGTTTACCGGTATTAAGCATTAAGCTGGTTAAATGGTTTTTGGTTTAAATTTATTAGACAACTGATTCACCCCCCCCCCCCTCTCAGTTGTCTTGGGGATGTAACAAATGTTTTATTAAAAGAGGTGATTACATTAGCAAGTTTGAAGTGAAGAGTGATGAAGGCATATTTGTTGGCTATTCTACCAAGAGTGAGGCCTACAAATGTTTCAATAACCGGACTTAGAGAATTATTGAGAGTGTTGATGTTCATGTAGATGAATGTCCTAAAGTTTTAGAAGAAACCAATTCAGAGAAAAAGGATGAAGATCCTTGCATTTTTCTTTTAGAACCTGAAATAGTTAAATCTAAAACAAGTAAGGCAAATCCTGATGTGCTTGTTCAACCAAAACTGATAATTTCAGAAGAAGAAGATGATGAAGAAGCTGAACCTAAGGAGAATGATCATGTTATTCTTAGATATGTGAGACTGAATCACAGTCCTAAGCAGATTATTGGGGATAAGGATGTTGGAGTACTCACTAGAAGAACAGTTAGAGAGAACTCTTGCATGATCTCCACCATTGAACCAAGAAGTGCTGAGGCTTTTTGTGATGATCATTGGGTTAAGGAAATGGAAGAAGAATTGGATCAGATTGAGAAGAACAACAGTTGGGCTCTGGTATAGGTACTAAATGAGTTTTCAGAAACAAGTTGAATGAGGATGGTGTTGTAGTTCACAATAAGGAAAGATTAGTTTGCAAAGGTTATGCACAAGAAGAAGGAGAGGATTATGGAGAAACTTTTGCACCAGTAGCAAGACTGGAAGGAGTAAGAACATTACTTGAATTTGTAGCTCACAAGAAGTTCAAGGTATACTAGATGGATGTTAAGTTTGCATTTTTGAATGGGATATTGGAAGAGGAAGTTTATATAGAGCAGCCTGGTGGTTATGTATTGATAGATAAAGAAGACATGGTATGCAGATTGCATAAAGATTTGTATGGATTAAAGCAATCACCCAAAGCATGGTATGAAAGGATTCATACACATCTGATGAAGATAGGATTTGCAAGAACCAGTGATGACAATAACATTTATCTCAAGCCTAAAGGAGATAAAATACTGGTTAGTGAAGTATCTGTTGATGACATTATATTTGGAGGTAATGATGCCATGAGCAATAATTTTGCAGATGAAATGAAGAATGAGTTTAAGATGTCATTAGTAGGGGAAATAAATTATTTAATACACTTGTAGATAGAGTAGATGAAGAATGGTATTTTCATTACTCAATCTAAGTATGTGAAAGAAGTTTTGAAGACTTTTGGCATGAGTGATTGTGAACCAGTTGGAACTCCAATGGTTACAAGTTGTAAATTGTACAAGGAAGATGCATCTAAGTCTATAGATGAGAAAGAATACAAGTCAATGATTGGCAAATTGCACTATGTTGTTCACAGTCGATCGAATATTTCCCATGCAGTTGGTGTAGTTGCTAGATTTCAGAAGAATCCAAAGGAAGCACATCTGATAGCAACCAAGAGAAATTTTAGATATCTGAAAGGTACATTTGATTATGGGTTATGGTATCCGTATGGAGAAAATTTTGATTTGAAGGTGTACACAGATGCTGATTGGGTAGGAAATGTTGATGACCAGAAGAGTACTACCAGTGGAGCATTCTTTCTAGGAGGAAAACTTGTTTCATGGAGTAGTAAAAAGTAGAGTTGTACTTCACAATCTATTGCTGAAGCTGAGTATGTAGCAGCTTATATGAATTGCAAACAAGCTATTTGGATGAGGTACATTTTGGAAGGTTTTAAGATGAAGATCTCAGAACCTATCAATATTTTGTGTGATAATACGAGTGCAATTAATATTTCTAAGAATCTTGTTTTGCACGCAAGGACTAAGAACAATGAATTGAAGTATCATTTCTTGAGGAAGAAAGTTCCAAGTAAATATGTTATCTTAGAGCATGTTTCAACCAAGGAGCAGCTTGAAGATATTTTTACCAAACCTCTACCTAAGACTACATTTGAGTGTCTTAGAAGACAAGTATGGGTTGTACCCCTTCATGAGGCCAGTTGAACATGATGCTGATTGCATCAGTCCCTGAACTACTTGCAAAATTTTACATGGATTCATGTTTTTTGGAGTGGATGTATTCCATAGGGGGGAGCATCAAGTTGTAGTTTGTTGATACATAGTGAGATTTTGATATTACATATTTTACTTTCAATTTGGCATTGTTGTCAAAGGGGGAGAAGAATTATGTAACCGGGGAGAAGAATTATGTGTTTGATTAGGTGAACCAGTGACAAGATGATGACAAACAGAGCATGGTGAATACTTGGTATGTAAACCAGGATTCCTATTTACTAATCACAACAACAAATCAGAGGTGTTGATATTTGTATTTCCTTCAATGCCAAAGCGGGAGATTGTTGGCATTTTTAGATTGTTGGCATTTTGCATATAGATTGCATTAATGTTATGTTGTCATTGATGTCAATTGAACCGGTGAATGGTATTCATGATTTTGTTGATGTTATTGTTGTTATTGCTTTTGTATTGTAATTGGTATGATAAACTTTGTGGAAGATGTTGTAAATCGGTATATGGTAGTTTGTAAGTTAAACCAGTGTATAAGGTTAAACCTTTCTATGTTTTGTAACTGGTAAACCCTACCAGCAGTTTTTGTTAAACCCTAACCAATCAAAGTTTGTTGGTTTAAGATCTGATGGTGATGGTAATGATGGTGACACACGTGGTTATTGTATGAAGATAAGTTCAAGTTATTTTGGCGTGTTTGATTGTCTTGGAAAGGAGCAAATTGGATTGTATCAAATGCATAGCGCATGACGAGTTACAAGTCCGATGAAGTGGTGATTATGGAGCAGTTGGAATTTTCTTGTTAAATGTGAAGAGATTGTTATGATTTCTAATGGTCAAGATTGTAATCTCGATGATGAGAATTAGGTTTTTGTTATGTTACCAACCTATTTGATTTGTATTTAAGGTCGATGATGTTGTTTTATTTCAGTGTTGGCAAAGTTGGCAGAAATTAGTTGAGTGTGAGGTTGCCTAACCGGAGGATGGATCTGCAGTTTGAGTGAAGGTAGATTTGAAGCTTAAGAAGGATCAGATCAAGAAAAAGCCATTGTTTTCTAACAATCACAGTAGAAATTGAAATCCCCTAACAGGCTAAGCTCCAAAAGCTTGGTTACTTTCTAAATCCTTTCACAAGGTGGTCCATTAGTTTGGATTCTCAAATCCTCTACCGAGGTTACTCCTAACAGGGTATTGTTCTTTTTATCAAGGCATATTTGTAAAATCCTCTAATTGGGTGATTCCTAATAGAAACAGTTCTTAACAGGACTTATTGTAAAGCTTTAACAGGCTTGGCTCCTAACAGGGCAAACTTCAAAAGAGTTTAGATAGCTATCCTTGTGAGTCTCATCTCACCATGGTTTTTACCTATTTGGGTTTTCTACATATAAATATTTGTGTCAAGTGGTGAATGCTTTTATGGTTATGATATTATTTATTGATTCGACTAAGGCATGATAATTGGAAGCATGAGAGTTGAAAATGTTGATATTTGATTAAGCATTGTTGATGTCTACAAGATTGAAGTTGTTTACTGTTAAGTTGGTATAACAGTCAAACCGGTTGATGTTGGTAATCTTTGAGATATTATTTTGATAGAACTATTTAGTTGATAAGTTTATTTTGAGTTTGGGAGTTTGTATCAGTTTTTGAGTATACTGATTCACCTCCCCGCCCTATCATTATTCTACCAAATACTTATTCTTTCATCATATCATCACATATTTCATCTTTCATCCAAGATTTATATATCATTTGTCTTATACAGGATGTGTCTTTCCTGAAACCAGACAATCATCTATCTTTTTGTCTTATACAAGATGTGTCCTTCATGAAACTAGACTTGACATTTAGCAAACAATCCAATTATTCTAATCAATTTATGAATCACTCCAATCATCTTTTTTATTCAATAAAACCCACACATGTCATCAAGTTAACCATTCTTTTGCCCCTCATATAACATTCTTCTTCTTTGGAGAGATCATCCATGCCTTTAACACACAAATAATCTCTTGAGGGGGAATTTTATCCACATTATGTTGGCAACAACAATGAAGGAAAATTGAGAGGGGGATGAATTAGTTTTCATTGGATTAAACAATTTAAGAACAACTTTAAACATGATTAACTACAACAAGAACAAAGATAAACACAATAACAAAACACACATAACACCAATATTTTTGATGTGGAAAACCCAGTTAAGGGAAAAACCACAGTGGGAACCTACCCACAATAAGATGATACTCCGCAGTAGTGTGTGAAAATATTACAATGGGGAATGCACATGCATTCAGAGACACTGCTTAGAGCTCACTACTCAAAATATAATAACCCGAAAGGCTACAACCCTCAGGGAAGGTTCATTACCTTACAATAACATTCAGACAACAATCCGATTTAGATGAACTAAGAGAATAGCATCTCCAAATGCCTAATGATAGTTTTGGTTAAGCACATTTGTCTACCCTACAACACAATCTTCTCTACACTTAACATCAAAAGATAAATTTGCTTGTTCGCACATACAGACTCTCTAATAATGCATACACAACACCTATCCCCCGATTACATGAATATAACACTTATTTATACAAATAATCAACCTTGACTACAAGGTCGGCTCAACCCTTAACACCTAATTACAAAATTACATCACATAATACAAAAATCAACCACCAGACCAATACAATGCCATGATGACATAGCATGGACCCAAATCAAATCCACCAAACATGCAACACCACCACAAATCTCACCAAGATCATCCGCAACACTCTACACCAAAAAATGTTGCATAACACAAAGAACATCACCAGACACATAAGATTTTCAATAATGCGCACAATGATCAATGCGGGCCACCAAAACAAATAGGACATGATTAGGAAACACGAACAAGCATGTTAGAACCATCCATAATAGTTGCATTAACACCACTTAATCAAATCTCCATTGATCAACACGTTGATACTCAAAAACACTCAACAACAACTGGAATTAGAAAGATAACTTGCAGAGCACCAAATCATGAACCATCTGAATTGAAAATACACACGAACATCCCAAACACTCTCTTAAATCTGCAACTCAAGATATAATCATTTCGGAGCACAACAAATCAAATACCAAAACACTACAACACTGAACATTGAAAAAACCAATTCTCATACCAAAATCCATAACTCGATCAAATCACCACATATCATCATGAAATCAACACTAAATCAAGTATCTCTAGTTGATTTAACATATCAAATAGATAAACCAACTAGATCAACTCTCTGCAATCACCAAAATACCAAAACACAAGAATATGTTAACATCAATGACAACAACATATCCTAGCAGCAACAATATCCAACAATGTCCCCCTTTGGCATTGACGGCAACATATGAATGTGAAAAACAATCAATACAAAGAAAAAAATCAACAACAACAATCTCCCCCTAAGATCATGCACATAAAGCTTCATGATAATCCATTTTTTCACATGCATCTCTCTCCCTTTGACAATAATTCCAAAGACACATAAATCATTAATATCTCCCCAAACACAAACCACCAAACCTCTCACTGATTGCTCCAGCTAAGTAGCAACACTTTATCATCGATCCGGATAAGAAGATAAGACTATTAAGTCCACCAGATTCATCAATCTGGATAAGAAGATAAGACTATGAAGTCCACTGGATTGATGCATCTCAATGCATCTAGTTCTCATCAGGAGGGGCAAAGACCCCTAACTTATCTTTGAGATATACAAATGTATCTGTAGGTAAAGGCTTAGTAAAAATATCTGTAATCTAATCCTTTGTAGATACATACTCCAATTTGACTTCTTCCTCACTAACTTCCTCTTCAAGATCACCATTCAAAAAGGATGACTTCACATCCATCTAATATACCTTGAAATTATTATAAAAAGCATATGCAAGTAGTAATCTAATAGCTTCAATTCTAGCTTCCGGAGTAAAATTCTCCTCATAATCAATTCCTTCCATTTGTGAGCATGCTTTACATACCAATCTTGCTTTGTTTTTAACTACTTCACCAGCTTCATTCAATTTTATTTCTGAATACCCATTTTGTACCAATCACATTCTTGTCTTTTGGTCTCAGAACAAGCTCCCATGTATTATTCTTCTCAATCTAAATCAACTCTTCTTCCATAGATTTTATCCAATTCTCATCTTTACAAGCTTCAACAACATCTTTAAGTCAACCTTGGAAATCAAACATATTTCTTCAGCAATAATCCTTCTCCTAGTGATCACACCTTTATTTTTATCAGCAATAATATAATTTTCTAAACGATTTAATCTTACATACCTCATAGTCTTCTGATTATTATGATTCTCAGGTTCTTGAACTTCTTCACCAATAGAAATAATGTTTGGATTAACTGTCTCTACTAGAACATTTTGCTTCTTAGTAGTCACTTGTTTTGAAATGATATCCAAATCATCAAACTCATATCTGCATGCTCTGATCTTCTTTCCATGACATTCATCAACCTTCACATTTACACTTTCCACTATCTTCTTCAACCTCTTATTATAACATCAATAGGCCTTGCTCTTAGTAGAATAACCAAAGAAGATTCCTTCATCACATCTCGCATCAAACTTTCCTATATCTACATCTCTTTTGATATAACATTTTCTTCAAAAAACTCTGAAATATCTAATTGTAGGAACATGACCAAACCATAACTCATAAGGAATCTTACCAGAATCACCTTTTATATGCACTCAGTTGAATGTGTATACAATAGTGCTAACAACTTCTCTCCAGAAGGTCTTCACAACATCTCCTTTGATCAACATAGTCCTAGCAACATCCAAAACATTGTTGTTCTTCCTTTCATCAACTCCATTCTGCTGAGGGGTTCTAGGAGAAAATAGTTGTCTTCTAATTCAATTGATTTTCACAAAATGAATCAAACTCACTGGATGTGAATTCTCCTCCTCTATCAGATCTCAGACATTTTAGCTTCAATCTTGTCTCTGTCTCCACCTTAGCTTTGAATATCTTGAATTTCTCCAATGCTTCTGATTTCTCCCTTAGAAAAGTAACCCACTTCATTCTAGAATAATCATCAATCAACAACATGAAATATTCATCACCTTGCACACTTCTCACTCTTGTAGGACCACATAAATCAGTATGCACAAGATCTAATAATCCATTAGATGTATAATGCTTACTCTTAAATTAAATTCTTGTTTGCTTTCGCAAACTGACATTCTTTACATGCTGGATTAGAAGGTTTCACAATTTTAGGAAAATCTCTAACAGCTTGAGTAGAACTTATCTTAATCATGCAGTCAAAATAAAATGACATGTCCTTCTATGCCACAACCATCTTTCATCTATCTGAGCAATCAAACAACTTTTCTCACCAAAATTCAATTGAAAGATATTACCTTTACTCTTAGTTGCTAATGCAATCTCTATACCAGAAGCATTCAGAATCTTGCATTTACCATTCTTGAATTCCAAATCACATCCCTTATCAACCATTTGTCCAACACTCAAAATATTATAAATTCAAACCTTCAACATATAAGACATCATCAGTATTATGCTTAACATCAAAGGAAATGGAACCTCTACCACGAAGTACACAAGCTTTATCATCACCAAATCTTACTATACCACCATTATACTTCTCCATATTTTACAAATTTACTTCTATCACCTGTCATATGATGTGAACAACCACTGTCAATTACCCATTCATCTTTCTCTTCAATCTTAGTAGCAAAAGCTTTCTCCTCAACAATGCAACTTGTAGAATTCATTGGTACCAGATCATCTTCCTTGATAGCAATAAATACAAATTCATCTTCCGAATTCAATGACTCTTCATCTATTATAACTTCATCAGCAACATAATAATATTTTTTATTTTTACTTCCAGTTAGACTTATAGGGCTTATCATACTTATCATGTCTCTCATATCTATCATTCTTATCAAATTTATCATGCTTGTCATATCTTGACATTCATTCAGGACACGTGGAAGCAAAAATTCCTATCTTATTAGAGGAGAAACATTTCAAAGGTAACTTCCCATCATACTTACCACCTCCCTTAGGCAATCTCTGCGAAATAAGTTCTTCAAGCTCCTCCAACTCTCTTTCTTGTTCTTCCATCTCTCTCATTTCTTTTTCATACTCCCAGATCATACTTCTGCTTCTTGAATATAGAGGCTTTAAATGCAATCTCAGATTTACCATGTGATTCTCCAAATCTACTCAACTCAAAAGCAGCAAGTTTACCAACCAACATGTCTCTTGTCATAGTAGTCATGGTCCATATCTCATCAATAGCAGCAAATTTAGATTTGTAAGGAGGCAAGGATCTCCGCACTTTAGCAACAATCTCATCTTATTCAAAAGTTTCACCAGCACATCTGATATTCATGACAAGTTCATTCAGCTTAGCTATAAAGGATGATATATTCTCATCTTCTCCCATCTTCAATATCTCATACTTTCCTTTCAAACTCTGTAGTTTAGCAACTTTGACATTTTTATCTCCTTCATACAAGGTCTCTAACTTTTCCCAGATCTCCTATGTAGTCTGCAAACCCATCACATTAGTCATCTTTGAACCAGTCAGAGCACTCAACAATGCTTCCTTAGCTCAGGTGTGAGGCCCTACCCCGACCCATCCTATCTCTTCAGTTATTTTCATATATGAACTATTTTGGATGCTAGTTTTGACACACTATGGATATAGAACTTTTTATGATCCCACGATTTTTGGTAATATTGATATATATTTGATGCTCCATTTCTATGCCTTGTGGATTATAGAATATTATATGATTCCAGATTAGGGTAATATTGTGATGATGTATGTTATTATCGGAATTTCAGGATTTGTTATAATGTTAGAAATATGTTTGCATAACTTGTAGATGGATCAAATTTTGAGGATTATGATGAATTGCTTTGAATTGTGATAAATCGTAGTTTATAATGACAAGTCTTTGTAGAATGGATGTATTGTATTCTGATTATGTGTTTTATATTATATGAGGCTATTGGGAAGTACTAATGTTTAAATTGAGATGTGCAGGAGATTATCCATGTGACCATGGAAATATTATGGAGAATCAAGCCTAGGCCTATGTGCGTTAGTAAAACCAGGGGTTGTCTATTTGGAGAGACAACACCTCGTATGTATTGTATTTTATTCGTAAATGTAAAATGTTGCATGAGTGTAAATTGTATTTATTGAATTGTTTAAATCGTTTAAGGGACAATTGCCATGTATGTAATTGTGATGTGGAATTATGTTGTAGTGTCACTTGACACCTATGTAGTATGTTGTGTTGGCAATTTGTCATGTCACCTTTTTGGAGAGTTTTATTTTTTGTTAATTGTTATATCTCCTATTTATCCTTGAAGGAACCAAGAAATCTAGGTTAGTGAGCCACAAGGAGGGTCAACTCAGAGTTGACCCGTAGGTTAACTTCAGGTGGACTTTCTAAGGGTCAAATCAACTCCTAGAGTCAATTTTAGAGCACTTTTATTAGGCCTCATGGGGTACCTATGGATGAAGGCCAAAATTGGCCATGTGTCTTTCCCTTAGGACTTGTTTAACCACCCAAAAAAGTGGTTTTCCCAAGATGGACGAATTCCATCTATAGGAGTGCCATCTTAGGAAGGATAACCTTCTTGAAGGGAGTAATCCCTCTTCCCCATTCCATTTCCCTTCTCTAGGTACCTAGGTTAGGGAGTGTGTAAGATCTAGGGAAGACCAACCCAATGGGGGATCCCTCACTCTATCAAAGAGGTTGGAAGGAGTGAGAGAGGCCTTCTTAGGCTAAGAATGGAAGCTTAGTGAGTTAATCACCCACTCTCCATCCTTGGAGATTTTTGGGAGAAATTTTGGAGGAAAAAAACCAGTTTTAGGATAGCAGATTTGGGGGCTAAGGAATTTGCAGAAAAGATTAGAGGATTGGGCAGCTCTTCATCAAGCTTTCCCTTAGATTTCCCTTGGCAGGTCAAGGTTGGTGTTATTTTTCCCTCTTATGTAAATGTAAAAATGTTATAGAATGTTTGAATGGAAATTGCTGTAACTCTTTATTTGTGTTGTATTTGCAAAATTTATGTGTTTCTTGTTTATTTCTGTTTTATGTAATGTTGTGTTTGGGGAGTGTTCAAGATCATCCTTTCCTTGGGAGGAAAGATTGTTCTTGGGGGTGGAAGAAGCTTGACAGCCCTTAGGGTGAGAGGCTCTCATTTTGAGAGTGATCTCAAGGGTCTGTCCATGAGACCCTTGCTGCTTCCTTTTGTGTTATTTCTCTTGGGGGTCATAAGGGGGAGCAAATACGACATGTTTGCCTTTTTGGGGGTTATAAGGGTGTAGGGATTAAGGATGATTTCTGGTTATGCATTCATGGGTGCCATGAGTTGGCTGTAAGTTTGAATTAGCAGATTCCTCCCCTAGGGTACTTGGTCCACTTCCACCCTAGTAAGGCATCACATTTTGTGATGGAGTTTCAGCTTGGGAGGGGATGTGACTGTTGTGTTGATTTCTTTTCCCCTTTGCCTGTTGTATTGCTTGGTTGTAACCCTATCTAGGTCTTGATTCTCCTAGCTCGGGGGTGGCTTCTGGTAAGCCTAGGCTGGGAGGTGAGCATCCCATGGTCACAGTCCTAAAAAAATAATTTATATGCAGGTTGCTGGGAAAAGATCTAGGGGATGCAAATTTTTATTCAGATACAGATTTCCTATTTAAATGCAGAAAAGCAAAAAGAAAATGTAATTTTATGAATTGTAGCAAAATAAATATATGTGAATAAGGAGTTTTAGGTTGTTTTCTTTTATTCTCTGTATAAAGATTAAGAATGAGAAGGCTGGTTAGA
Source organism: Cryptomeria japonica (assembly GCF_030272615.1). Taxonomy (NCBI): domain Eukaryota; kingdom Viridiplantae; phylum Streptophyta; class Pinopsida; order Cupressales; family Cupressaceae; genus Cryptomeria; species Cryptomeria japonica. The sequence goes on from NC_081412.1 coordinate 294,423,826, forward strand.
TTATTCACCCATTTTACATATGGGCTATTGTAACTTATTATTCTGTAAGCAATGTAAATTTTGCTTAAATTTTGATGCCTATTATGCTGCTGTAGACTACATCTAAATCTAGTCTGTTATCTTGTTTATTTTCTGCAATTTAAAGAAAAAGAAAGGAATGCATTAGGTTTCATTATTTACTTGCATAGTTTAATTACTGCTATTTTATTGCTGTGAACTCTGTTTAAACATAGTAAAAAAAAAAGAGCTAGTATTTTTACATTGCTGCAGAAAGCATGATGTATGACTGTTAAGAAGAAGAAAAATAAGACCTATTCTTAATGCTGTTAAAAGTCTAAGATCAGAATGTTTAAATGTTAGAATCCCAAAACAAAATAAGGGCTTCCAACCCTAGTGTCTTAACATTTAATTATATATATATCTATAAATATATAAGTATATATATTGAAAAATATATACCTATATATATATAAATATATATAAATTTCTATATGTGTATATCCCTGCAACAACAAAAAAAAAGAGACATATTTTGAACTTGTGTATCCCTGTTACAAAAAAAATATATAAAGGATTGCATGCTGCTGTGTTAAAAATAAATCAAAATAAAGTTCCTAATCCTAACCATATATATATATATATACCCCTGCATCTGAATCATACTCAATGGATACCCTTTTAAAAGAAAAAGGGGTATATGTATGTATTCTGATCATAGCAGTGAATACATATATATATATATATATATATATATAAATATATACATATGAAAATATATTTATATATATATATAAATATACACACACATACATATATATATAAATTAATACTTTTATATATAAAAAAGAGAGCGAAATATTAAAAGAAACCCACAAAAAAAAAATTGGAAATGGGAGTACCGAGCCGAGCCACTGTGTGTTAACACAGTGGACGGCTCACGGCCGAACCACTGTGTTCACACACAGTGGGTGGCGCCGAAGGGCACCGCACTGTGTGTAAACACAGTGGAGCAGACACGTCCGCCACTGTGCTACACATAGTGAGCGGCGCCCGCCACTGTGTGTATACACAGTGGGCAGCGGTAAGCTCATCCGCCACTGTGTGTGCACACAGTGGGTGGCGCTGCCCGCCACTGTGTGTACGCACAGCGGCGTCCGGGGGAGCCCGCGCCGAAAACTCTCCGCTCTTCCCTCTACGCAATCCGCCTCCGTACCTACAATCACACACTAAACACAAAAAAAAAAGTGGTATAATAAACCCTAACCCATTTTGGGTTAGGGTATAAATTTGTAAGAAAATATAATATAATACGGATAAATAGAAATGCAACCCTAACCCAATTTCGGGTTAGGGTTAGCATTTTAGGAATTATATATATATATATATGGGAGATTTAAATGGGAGCTTTAAAATTTGGTTTTAATTAATAAATAGGGTTATTTTAATAATTGAATTATTATATGTTTTTTTTATTACTTCCTTAGAGAATTTGAATTTTAATATAGTTAATTTAAAGGGGTTTAAAAACGAAAAGTTAATATATTTGGCAAACTATACCCTAAACCAAATTAATTAATTTAATTAGTCAATAGATTATCCTCAATTTAATTGTGGACAGTAGGTTATATTGTAAATGGGGAAAAATTTAAAAAGGAGAAATTGTAAAATTAATTTCATGAACCTTAAGCCCTTGAGACCGATTTTGGCTGGATCGAAATTAAAATGTCAACATTAAGGGTTTAGGAAAAATTAGAAGTGGCTTTAGCTTATTGTCGGTTTTAGTGGGCAAATGACGTTGCAGTAATTCGAACCCTCATCGGTTGGATTTAAATAATAAATTTTGCATGTGCATCAATTAACTAATAGCATTATCATTATATGATTGGGAATGATTTAATACATTAAGATAACCAATTAACCCTTGTTTTAATTAGCGACAACTTGATTTAGGTAATTGAGCTAGCTAACTAATCCGTGATACTAATCAATCTCCACCAAACAAGTCGCTCGTTCGAGTTGGTTAATTAACCCAACCTTAGTAAACAATTTTATTTTCACCCTAGATAAGACAAAACTCTAATAAAGTTATTATAATTGTAGGATATATTGCGAGTTCATGTGGTCGAAAAAAAAAATTTTGTTGTTCCGTTTTTGTGCCCAAAAGTTGGGCATGACATTTTGGTATTAGAGCAAGGTTTCCGACACTAGGAACCTTTCTCCATTACGTTTCGCTTTAATTATCTAAATTAATCAAACATTTTCTCAAAAAAAAATATAAATATGTGAAAATTAAATTATTTATTTAATTATTTTATTTATTTATTTTCTCATTAGGATGCCTCCGACTACGCGACAAGCTCGCAAGCGCGGAAGGGGTCCTAAGCGTACACGTATGGCACGCGAGGATGTTGCTAGGGAGGAACTGGTTCCAGAAGGGAACCCGGAAGCACCTCCCGAACCACCGGTTGACCCTAACCGAGACATCTTGCTAGCTCTTCAGAACTTGATTGGGATCGTGTAGGATAGGCTTCCAACAGTGGACCGTCATGCAAACAATCAGAACTCAGAGAGTCATAGGTCAGTAGAGAGGGAACGGAGTAGGAGTCCACCTCCTAATACCATAGAGGGCGAGGCAGAGCATGAGCCGGAGTCCATTCACCTGCCCAGACCACTTCCAGTAGTGGTACCTGTGTACTTTGAGAGAGCACGTCAGGAACCAGGAGACCTGATTAGAGAGGTTTTGCGCCTCCAGCCACCATCCTTTGGAGGAACTATTGACGGAGTAGAGGCTGAGGCATGGCTTTTGAGCCTAGATCGGTGCTTCGCATTGCGATCTTATGAAAGCAATCTGAAGGCATGAGTTGCAGCCCATCTTCTGAGATCGACAACCTCCACATGGTGGAAGCAAGAGGAATTCAAGTGTGGACTCATTGCAGATACCATCACATGGGAAATCTTCACAGAGAGGTTCAGAGAGAGGTACCTGTCAGAGCACTTCAGGCAGCGTCGGATCGATGAGTTCCACGACCTTCAGCAGAAGGGTCTCTCAGTGACCCAGTACGAGAGTAAGTTTATTGAGCTCTTACCTTATGTAGATTACCTGAAGGATGAGAAGTTGCTCGTCAACCGATTTGTCAGGGGACTTAATGCTGGGATAGCAGGACCAGTGAGGATGGCCGCTCTAGGAAGCCTTCAGGTTGCTGTAGAGAAGGCCCTTACAGCCAAGGAGATTCAGATTAGGCCATAGGACATGAGGGATCGGTTTCAGAACTGAAACCCGACTCCCCAGTCTTTTGGGTTTCAGAAACCCCATTGGAAAGGCAACCACATAAATGTTTCAGGGTCCTATAAACCCCCTCCTCTGCAGCAGTCACAACAGAGTCAGAGACAGAGGCCCCCTCAGGGATAGCAGGGCTCCAGGCCTAAGCAGTGGCAGTCACAGGGTCCTAGGCGTGACCAGAGAGCATAGGGTACATACACACCCCCGACACGGGCTCAGGAGCCCTCCAGGGGTGGATATAGTGGTTCTAGCCGGACAGGTGGGCATCCTTTTTCCAGGCCGCAGGGTGCACAGTTCCAGGCATGCGGTGCTTGCTTCACATGTGGAGCCATGGGGCACATGGCAAGAGAGTTCCCATAGGGTCAGATGACAGGAAATCAGAGGATGGCGACATCAGAGCCTACAGTTGGGGATATGGGCAAGTCCCATAGAGTCTTCACAGCGGTTGACAACCGCCAGGCAGAGCATCAAGCCACAATCATCGAGGCTGCAGGTAAGATCAGAGGTAGCAGTATTTCTATATTATTTGACTTAGGAGTGACTGACTCCTTTATATCTCCATTGGTTGTGGAGCGTTGCAGGCTAGTGGCAATGAGGCAAAGTGTCAACTGGGAAGTGGAGTTAGCTTCAGGGGCTAGAGTGTTAGTTGATTCAGAGGTTAGGGGATGTCCGCTCCAGATTGGTAATACCACCACCTTAGTAGACCTTAGAGTTACGCCACTCGGATCTTATGGCATCGTACTTGGCATGGATTAGCTTTACGCCCACAGAGCCAAGATGGATTGTCACTTGAAAAAGGTCAAGTGTGAGGATGATCATGGTGCTCCCATAGTAATCACTGGGATTCAGAGACCCGTGTCTCTTCGTATGATATCCGCTATGCAGCTTAAGCGGAGCATGTGGAAGGGATGCCAGTTGTTTGCTATCACGATTAGTGACAGAGAGGAAGAAAATGAGAAGGAGCCTTCCATAGATGATCATCCCATCCTTGAGACATTTGCAGATGTGTTTCCAGCGGAGCTACCTGGTATGCCGCCTAGTAGGGAGATTGACTTCCACATAGATTTGGTACCAGGAGCCAAGCCAGTTTCAAGAGCACCTTACGGGATGACCACTCATGAGCTTAATGAGCTCAAGATGCAGCTAGAGGAACTCTTAGAGAAGGGTCACATTTGTCCTAGCGTCTCCCCTTGGGGCACACCATTCATCTTCGTGAAGAAGAAGGACGGATCCCTTCGGTTGTGTATGGATTACAGGCAACTGAATAAAGTAACCATCAAGAACCGCTATCCCTTGCCGAGGATCGATGACTTGTTTGATCAACTTCAGGGTGCTAAAGTGTTTTCCAAAATAGACCTGAAGTTAGGATATCATCAGTTGAGGATTGTGGAAAGTGATATCCACAAGACCGCATTTCGCACCAGATATGGCCACTACGAGTTCACTGTGGTCCCATTCGGTCTTACGAATGCTCCAGCTGTATTCATGAGTCTCATGAATGGGGTATTCTGCACCTTCCTTGACCGATTTGTGATTGTGTTCCTCGACGACATATTGATCTATTCCCAGAATGAGAAGGAGCATGAGGAGCATTTAAGGTAGGTTTTGTAGTTGTAAAGCGGAAAAATTGAACCCTAGTCGTTCTCCCCTCCCCAACTCTGAGGAGAGAGAAGGGAGGTCACTAGGGTTGATGGTTTTCACTTAGGAGAGACTTTACATTCAAAAGAGGGGTTGAAACCCACAAGATCCAATCCCACGCAATGCAAGATTGGATTCTATATGAGTTTCAAGGGTTAAGACATCAAGGATACCCTCTTTTGTAAAGAATTGTAGATGGAAAGATTGAACTAGGAATGCATGAAAAGTGAGAAAGATTCACTTATAAACAGAGATAGGAATATAGGATGAAGCTATGGACTTGGAATTAGTAGTAAAATGTCGAGACGGTGCTGTTCTGCAAATTTGAGCAAAAGTTGACGGGACGATGGCGCCCGGCGTGCACACGGTCCTCCGAAAAATCCCCGAAACGAAGGTGGATCTGTTCGTCTCTGCACAAGGATTCCAGATCTTCAATTACAGCCGCGTACCTGCAACCTACACATAGAAAAGAGAGGACGATTGGGGGGTTAGGGATGAGGGGTTTGCGTTTAGGTCAAACCCCAGTTTTGGAATTAACCAAGAAATGAGAATGCTGTAAATGTAAATGTTTGTAATGTAAACAAGTACTGATACCTTGTTGTAAGAATGTTTGTATTCTTACATGCGAAGGTGTAATGTATGTAGTATGTTGTATATTGTAAGTGATCTCCTCTTCAATGGTTGAATCCTTGTCTTGAATGCAACACTTAGCCTTGAATGGAGACTTAGAATGATCAATTGCTTGAAGGAATGCTTGAATGCTTGAATGTTTGAATATCGTTTCCGCCTTTTTTTTCATCTCCCAAAATGGGAGAGGAAATGTAGTTTATATACTTGCCAATTAGGGTTAAAAGACTGATTTTCCTGACCTTAGGCCGACCAGGAAACATTATTTTCCAATTTGCAAACTTAAAGACCCGAAGCCCCATAAGAGACCGGGCCCAAAATAGGGCCAGGGACCAGGGCGCTTGGCGCCATGGTCCTGGGGGACCAGGGTGCTGGGCGCCCTAGTCCTGAAGGACCAGGGCGCTAGGTGCCATGGTCCCACCTCCAGGGGCAGCAGGGTGCAAGGAGGATTAGGCCAGGGTGCTGAGAAATGCAGTTTTTGATGTCATGAACAAGTTTTGGGGTCTCCATTCAGGTTTAACATTGCATCGCCATCGTGAAGGCCCAAATGCAATCGAAATTGCAAGTGTTGCAATTTTAGGATGCTACAGCAGTGTTTGAGGGACAACTAGTTGTTCGACAGTTTGTCGAAGTGTGCTTTCTTTAGATCAGAGGTCAAGTACCTAGGGCATGTTATATCCGGCGATGGGATCTCAGTTGACCCATCAAAGGTCAGAGCCATTATGGATTGGCCAACACTTACCAGTGTGATAGAGGTCAGGAGCTTCATGGGCTTAGCAGGATACTACAGATGTTTTGTGGAGGGATTTTCCAGAGTTGCACACCCCATCACATCCCTCCAGCGTAAAGGGAAGAAATTCGAGTGGACAGAGAAGTGTGAGAGGGATTTTCAGGATCTAAAAAGGGCACTTACTAGTGCACCTATTCTTATTGTGCCAGACCCCACGACTGACTTCATGGTATGCACAGATGCTTCCTTAGATGGATTAGGAGCAGTACTTATGTAGGAGGGTAGGGTTATAGCATACGAGTCTAGGAAACTTAAGACTCACGAGCTTAACTACCCTACGCATGACCTAGAGCTTGCAGTAGTTGTACATGCACTTGTGAGGTGGAGACACTTCTTTTTAGGTCATCACTTCGAGCTCCATTCAGACCATCAGAGTTTGCAATACATCTTCACCTAGCCTAACCTTAATGCACGTTAGAGGAGATGGATGGAGTTCCTTTGTGAGTATGATTTTGATGTTCACTACATCAAAGGAAAGGAGAATGTGGTCGCAGATGCCCTAAGTAGGAGATGACATGAGGTTTACACCATATCCATGAGCACAAATTTGAGAAACCGTATTTTGTAGTGATTGCCGGAGGATGATTGGTATCTAGAGGTTTGTTAGAGGATCCGTAATCAGGAGGCCCTGGGGGGGAAGTTTGTGGACTACTCTTTAGAGTTCGATGGTTTATTACGCCATAGAGGGCGCATCTATGTACCCTCTCTTGGGGGTTTGCGAGATTTCATTATCATGGAGGCTCATAGAGCTCCTTATGCAGCACATCCCGGGGTTAAGAAGATGCATGTTGACTTGAGGCAGTTGTATCGTTGGCCAGGAATGTGGTAGCTTATCGCCAAGTTAGTAGCCCGATGCCTTGAGTGTCAGAGAGTCAAGGCGGAGCACCGCCATCCAGGTGGGTTACTCCAGTCCCATGCTATACCAGAGTGGAAGTGGGATACTATATCCATGGACTTCATCATTGGTCTTCCTATGTCATCTCGTCGCCATGATGCTATCTTGGTGACAGTTGACAAATTGACCAAAGTAGCCCACTTCTCACCAGTCCGGACTACCTTCACAGCTCCTGCAGTGGCACAGGTGTTCTTGCGAGACATTGTCAGGCTTCATGGTGTTCCACGCAAGATTATTTCTGATAGGGATTCTCTCTTTACTTCTTCCTTTTGGAAGGCATTACAGGCAGCGTTGGGCACCAAGCTCAATTTCAGCACAACCTATCATCCAGAGACAGATGGATAGACAGAGCGGGTTAACTAGGTGTTAGAGGATATGCTCCGCATGTACGTCATAGATCATCAGACCTGATGGGAGGAGTACCTGCATTTAGTAGAATTTGCCTATAATAATGGGCATCACACTTCCTTGGGGATGCCACCTTTTCAGGCTTTGTATGGCAGGCCATGCAGGACACCTTTGAGTTGGGACCGTATTGAGGATAGAGTGGCCATAGGCCCTGAGATGGTCCGTGATATGGAGCAGTAGGTAATTTTGATTAGACAGCACCTTAGAGAGGTATAGGATAGGCAGAAGAAATATGCAGATGCAAAGAGGATAGACCGGAGTTACATGGTTGGGGACAGAGTTTTTCTGAGAGTGAGACCGCATAAGAGTCCAATCCGCTATGGAAAGGGTTCTAAGCTCGCACCTCGCTTTGTCAGACCTTTTGAGATCCTTGAGAGGATAGGACCAGTTGCTTATCGCCTAGCTTTGCCACCTATCCTGTCACGCATCCACGATGTGTTTCATGTGTTAGTTTTGAGAAAATATATCTATGATGAGTCTCATATTTTAGATTGGGATGCTTTGCAGGTGGAGTCGGACGGGCAGCTAGCTTTGGAGCCCATTTGCATTTTGGCTCGCCGGACGTTGGCCCTTCGAGGTCGAGAGTTGGACCAGGTTAGGGTCTAGTGGGATTGCTATGATGAGGTTACAGCTTCATGGGAGGATGCAGCACGTATGAGATCACAGTACCCTCATCTTTTTGATGAACTCTAGGAGGATGTTCATGCCTAGAGGGGGAGGGTGTGAGGCCCTACCCCGACCCATCCTATCTCTTCAGTTATTTTCATATTGGAACTATTTTGGATGCTAGTTTTGACACACTATGGATATAGAACTTTTTATGATCCCACGATTTTTGGTAATATTGATATATATTTGATGCTCCATTTCTGTGCCTTGTGGATTATAGAATATTATATGATTCCAGATTAGGGTAATATTGTGATGATGTATGTTATTATCGGAATTTCAGGATTTGTTATAATGTTAGAAATATGTTTGCATAACTTGTAGATGGATCAAATTTTGAGGATTATGATGAATTGCTTTGAATTGTGACAAATTGTAGTTTATAATGACAAGTCTTTGCAGGATGGATGTATTGTATTCTAATTATGTGTTTTATATTATATGAGGCTATTGGGAAGTACTAATGTTTAAATTGAGATGTGCAGGAGATTATCCATGTGACCATGGAAATATTATGGAGAATCAAGCCTAGGCATATGTGCGTTAGTAAAACCAAGGGTTGTCTATTTGGAGAGACAACACCCCGTATGTATTGTATTTTATTCGTAAATGTAAAATGTTGCATGAGTGTAAATTGTATTTATTGAATTGTTTAAATAATTTAAGGGACAATCGCCATGTATGTAATTGTGATGTGGAATTATGTTGTAGTGTCACTTGACACCTATGAAGTATGTTGTGTTGGCAATTTGTCATGTCACCTTTTTGGAGAGTTTTATTTTTTGTTAATTGTTATATCTCCTATTTATCCTTGAAGGAACCAAGAAATCTAGGTTAGTGAGCCACAAGGAGGGTCAACTCAGAGTTGACCCGTAGGTTAATTTCAGGTGGACTTTTTGAGGGTCAAATCAATTCCAAGAGTCAATTTTAGAGCACTTCTATTAGGCCTCATGGGGTACCTATGGATGAAGGCCAAAATTGGCCATGTGTCTTTCCCTTAGGACTTGTTTAACCACCCAAAAAAGTGGTTTTCCCAAGATGGACGAATTCCATCTATAGGAGTGCCATCCTAGGAAGGATAACCTTCTTGAAGGGAGTAATCCCTCTTCCCCATTCCATTTCCCTTCTCTAGGTACCTAGGTTAGGGAGTGTGTAAGATCTAGGGAAGACCAACCCAATGGGGGATCCCTCACTCTATCCAAGAGGTTGGAAGGAGTGAGAGAGCCTTCTTAGGCTAAGAATGGAAGCTTAGTGAGTTAATCACCCACTCTCCATCCTTGGAGATTTTTGGGAGAAACTTTGGAGGAAAAAAATCAGTTTTAGGATAGCAGATTTGGGGGCTAAGGAATTTGCAGAAAAGATTAGAGGATTGGGCAGCTCTTCATCAAGCTTTCCCTTAGATTTCCCTTGGCAGGTCAAGGTTGGTGTTATTTTTCCCTCTTATGTAAATGTAAAAATGTTATAGAATGTTTGAATGGAAATTGTTGTAACTCTTTATTTGTGTTGTATTTGCAAAATTTATGTGTTTCTTGTTTATTTCTATTTTATGTAATGTTGTTTTTGGGGAGTGTTCAAGACCATCCTTTCCTTGGGAGGAAAGATTGTTCTTGGGGGTGGAAGAAGCTTGACAACCCTTAGGGTGAGAGGCTCTCATTTTGAGAGTGATCTCAAGGGTCTGTCCATGAGACCCTTGCTACTTCCTTTTGTGTTATTTCTCTTGGGGGTCATAAGGGGGAGCAAATATGGCATGTTTGCCTTTTTGGGGGTCATAAGGGTGTAGGGATTAAGGATGATTTCTGGTTACGCATTCATGGGTGCCATGAGTTGGCTGTAAGTTTGAATTAGTAGATTTCTCCCCTAGGGTACTTGGTCCACTTCCACCCTAGTAAGGCATCACATTTTGTGATGGAGTCTCAGCTTGGGAGGGGATGTGACTATTGTGTTGATTTCTTTTCCCCTTTGCCTGTTGTATTGCTTGGTTGTAACCCTGTCTAGGTCTTGATTCTCCTAGCTCGGGGGTGGCTTCTGGTAAGCCTAGGCTGGGAGGTGAGCATCCCATGGTCACAGTCCTAAAAAAAATATTTATATGCAGGTTGCTGGGAAAAGATCTAGGGGTTGCAGATTTTTATTCAGATACAGATTTCCTATTTAAATGCAGAAAAGCAAAAAGAAAATGTAATTTTATGAATTGTAGCAAAATAAATATATGTGAATAAGGAGTTTTAGGTTGTTTTCTTTTATTCTCTGTATAAAGATTAAGAATGAGAAGACTGGTTAGATTATTCACCCATTTTACATATGGGCTATTGTAACTTATTATTCTGTAAGCAATGTAAATTTTGCTTAAATTTTGATGCCTATTATGCTGCTGTAGACTACATCTAAATCTAGTCTGTTATCTTGTTTATTTTCTGCAATTTAAAGAAAAAGAAAGGAATGCATTAGGCTTCATTATTTACATGCATAGTTTAATTACTGCTATTTTATTGTTGTGAACTCTGTTTAGACATAGTAAAAAAAAAGAGCTAGTATTTTTACATTGCTGCAGAAAGCATGATGTATGACTATTAAGAAGAAGAAAAATAAGACCTATTCTTAATGTTTTTAAAAGACTAAGATCAGAATGTTTAAATATTAGAATCCCAAAACAAAATAAGGGCTTCCAACCCTATTGTCTTAACATTTAATTATATATATATATATATCTATAAATATATAAGTATATATATTGAAAAATATATACCTATATATATATAAATATATATAAATTTCTATATGTGTATATCCCTGCAACAACAAAAAAAAAGAGACATATTTTGAACTTGTGTATCCCTGTTACAAAAAAAATATATAAAGGATTGCATGCTGCTGTGTTAAAAATAAATCAAAATAAACTTCCTAATCTTAACCATATATATATATATATATATATATATATATATATATATATATATATATATATATATATATATATATATATATATATATATATATATACCTCTGCATCTGAATCATACTCAATGGATACCCTTTTAAAAGAAAAAGGGGTATATGTATGTATTCTGATCATAGCAGTGAATACATATATATATATATATACTTTTATATAAAAAAAGAGAGCGAAATATTAAAAAAACCCACAAAAAAAAAAATTGGAAACGGAAGTACCGAGCCGAGCCACTGTGTGTTAACACAGTGGATGGCTCATGGCTGAGCCACTGTGTTCACACACAGTGGGCGGCACTGAAGGGCACCGCACTATGTGTAAACACAGTGGAGCGGACGCGTCCGCCACTGTGCTACACACAGTGAGCGGCGCCCGCCACTGTGTGTATACACAATGGGCGGTGGTAAGCCCGTCCACCACTGTGTGTGCACACAGTGGGCGGCGTTGCCCACCACTGTGTGTACGCACAGCAGCGTCTGGGGGAGCCCTTGCTGAAAACTCTCCGCTCTGCCCTCTATGCAATCCGCCTCCGTACCTGCAATCACACACTAAACACAAAAAAAAAAGTGGTATAATAAACCCTAACCCATTTCGGGTTAGGGTATAAATTTGTAAGAAAATAAAATATAATAGGGATAAATAGAAATGCAACCCTAACCCAATTTCGGGTTAGGGTTAGCATTTTAGGAATTTTATATATATATATGGGAGATTTAAATGGGAGCTTTAAAATTTGGTTTTAATTAATAAATAGGGTTATTTTAATAATTGAATTATTATATGTTTTTTTTTTAATTTCCTTAGAGAATTTGAATTTTAATATAGTTAATATAAAGGGGTTTAAAAATGAAAAGTTAATATAATTGGCAAACTATACCCTAAACCAAATTAATTTATTTAATTAGTCAATAGATTATCCTCAATTTAATTGTGGACAGTAGGTTATATTGTAAATGGGGAAAAATTTAAAAAGGAGAAATTGTAAAATTAATTTCATGAACCTTAAGCCCTTGAGACCGATTTTGGCCGGATCGAAATTAAAATGTCAAAATTAAGGGTTTAGGGAAAATTAGAAGTGGCTTTAGCTTATTGTCGGTTTTAGTGGGCAAATGACATTGCAGTAATTCAAACCCTCATCGGTTGGATTTAAATAATAAATTTTGCATGTGCATCAATTAACTAATAGCATTATCATTATATGATTGGGAATGATTTAATACATTAAGATAACCAATTAACCCTTGTTTTAATTAGCGACAACTTGATTTAGGTAATTGAGCTAGCTAACTAATCCGTGATACTAATCAATCTCCACCAAACAAGTCGCTCGTTCGAGTTGGTTAATTAACCCAACCTTAGTAAATAATTTTATTTTCACCCTAGATAAGACAAAACTCTAATAAAGTTATTATAATTGTAGGATATATTGCGAGTTCATGTGGTCAATTTTTTTTTTTTTGTTGTTCCGTTTTTGTGCCCAAAAGTTGGGCATGACATCATATGCCATGTTTAGTACCCTTGATCTCATTTGCAGTAACTAGGCCATTCTGAGGAACAATGTAGGCATTCTTTATAATCTTTCAATAATCTTCTCCAAGACACTTCAAATGACACTCCATTTGGTCCTTCCATACAGTGTAATTGCTTCCAGCAAATCTCAGACTCTCTTTCTTGAAAAAATAGGTTTCTATCCGAGATCTCCTCAAACGGTCAAGCTTCTTCCAAAGGATCTAGCTCTGATACCAATTGTTGGCAACAACAATGAAGAAAAACTGAGAGAGAGGGGGGGGGGTGAATCAGTTTTCACCAGATTAAATAATTTAAGCACAACTTCAAATCTGATTAACTGCAGCAAGAACAAAGATAAACACAATAATAGCAACACATTTAACACCAAGATTTTTGACATGGAAAACCTAATCAAGGGAAAAACCACTGTGGGAACCTACCCAACATAAGATGATACTCTATAGTAGTATGTGAAAATATTACGATGGGGAATGCACATACATTTAGACACACTACCTAGAGATCACTGGTCAAAATATAATAACCTAGAAGGCTACAACCCTCAGGGAAGGTTCACTACCTTACAATAACATTAGGACAACAATCCAGTTTAGATGTGATGAATAATGATGAACAACAGATACCCCAACCGATACTGAGAGGGGGGGAGAATCAGTACAGATAAAAAATCTCCCAACAACTTATCTAGCTAAAGCAATACCAACTAGTTGTCACCATTACTGAACTTAACCATGGCAATACTAGTTAAACACTGTAAGACATCAGATACCATAAACTGATAAGTCTGATCACTTCAAATACGATCAACACTTGACATCAACTTCACCCATAAACATATGCATGTGGTATACTAGTAATACCATAACCTATTAACCCTGCATGCATAATCTTTCAACCAAATACTTCATAAACATCACTTGAAAAATGCATAACACATAACACAAATTTGTCACGTGGAAACCCAAATGGGAAAAACCACGATGGGGATGAATACCCGCAAGCTTATTTTTGAACTCTTTTGAAGCTTGCCCTGTTAGGAGCCTAGTCCGGTTAAAGACTTTACAATAAGGTTCTGCTAGGAATTGATCCTATTAGAGATCACTCAGTTAAGGGATGGCTATATACCCTGTTAAAGGTTGAAACCTTGTTAAAGGTTACCTCTCTAGAGGATTTGAAGAACTCAATGATCTTGAGTCACCTGGTTACACGTTTTACAATAAGCCTATTAAAACTACCCGGTAAAGGGATTTTCCAATTGTTGAAATGATTAGAAGACAACAGGTTAAACTCTGATCTGATAACAACACTACATCCCAAGGCAGGTCCTTTTCATTTCCTCTACTCTGCAATCACACTCTGTAGTTTTTCTCTTACTGGTCTGGCAAGTATCTCATCATTCAGATACACACAACATTTGCCAACAACTTTAAAATAACAAACATCATCAACCTTATAGACAACAGATAGGTCGGTACCATAAACCCTAAACCCTAAACATTTCAAGTTTACAACACAGACGGTCCAATCCTGACCATCCAAACACATTGCATAGAGTATTACAATTTTGAGCATATCATAAGAAAATCTACATCATTCATTCTTCATCGCACATGGGAATCAGTAACCCATCACACTTTCTTCTCATACCACTAAGAAGAATGATAATTCCTGAGGTAGACTTCAAACGTAGTCGATCTTCTCATGCAAGATCCTTCACGTGCACAAAGCTGATGTGGCACCTCGATCTCATTCACATCTCTTAGCTAACTCATCACAGAGTATCATCAGTTGCATCGCACAAGCTGGATCGCCAAACCAATAACCATAGAGCTGAGACTACCAACTGGTAGTCACACTTAGTGAAACCCTGACACTAGTTCACTACATATCTTCATGCCTCTTCACACCGGTTCACCAACTTCTTTCAATCTACATACCAGTTCACTTACACTTATTGACATCAATGACAACATACATTATCATCATATCAACATGTCGGTTCATCATATGCCAATGATATCCAACAATCTCCCACTTTAGCATTGATGACAATACTCAGTGTAGCATTGCAATTGAAAACCTCATAGATCAGTGTATATGCATTATCATATATCTTCTCCTCCTTTGACAACAATGCCAAAGTGGAGGCACAAGCTTCCAAAATCTACTATGCTGCTCCCCCTAAGGAGTAGCATCCTTCAACACATCAATCCTAAAAGATTTGTCACTGTAGTACTTGACTAATGTAGAGCACACAACTTTAATTGATTTCATGAAGGGACAAAACCCCTAATTCACCTCTCAAATAGGTAAATGTAGTCTTCGGTAAGGGCTTAGTGAATATATCTGCTAGTTGCTCCTTACCAGAAACATGTAGTACAACCTCCTTATTCTGAACTTTCTCTCTCAAGAAGTGATATTTAAGCTCAATATGCTTAGTTCTAGCATGCAAAACCAGATTCTTGGAAATATTTATTGCACTTGTATTATCACAAAATATATTCACCGGTTCAGATACAGGTACTTTGAAACCTTCCAATACATGCTTCATCCAAACTACTTGAGTGCAGTTCATAAATGCTGCCACATATTCTGCTTCAGCTATAGATTGGGAAATACAACTCTGCTTCTTACTTGTCCATGATACTAATCTTCCTCTGAGAAAGAACGCTCCACCAGTTGTGCTTTTCTGGTCGTCCACATTACCTCCCCAATCAGCATCGGTATATACCTTGATATTATAGTCACCATTATATGGATACCATAGTCCATAATCAACTATTCTTTTCAGATATCTAAGAATCATTTTGACAGCTACCAAGTGGGATTCTCTTGGACATTTCTGAAAACAAGATACTATACCCACTGCATGAGAAATATCTGGTCTGTTGTGCACCACATAGTGTAGTTTACCGATCATTGACCGGTACTCCTTCTCATTCACCAGTGTTGAATCATCTTCCTTAGTCATTTTACAGCCAGTCACCATTGATGTACCAACTGGTTTTCTTTCCTCCATGCCAAAAGTCTTCAATACCTCTTTGACATACTTGGACTGGGTAATAAAAATACCCTTTCATTTGCTGAATCTATAAACCAATGAAGAACTTTATCTCTCCTATCAAAGACATCTCAAACTCTTTCTTCATTTCATCTACAAATGCATGACTCATTTTATCATCTCCTCCAAAGATTATGTCATCCACAAACACTTCACAGATCAGAATCTGATCACCTTCTGATTTCAAGTAGATGTTGTTATCTTCACTTATTCTCTGAAATCCAATCTTCACAAGATGAGAGTGTAGTCTTTCATACCACGCCCTAGGTGCCTGTTTCAGTCCATACAAGGCTTTGTGTAATCTGCACACCATGTCACTATCTTCTGATAAGGCAAACCCTTCTGGTTTCTCTATATACACTTCCTCTTCTAGGATTCCATTCAAAAAAGTAGACTTCACATCCATTTGATAAACCTTAAATCCCTTAAATGCTGCAAATGCAAGTAGCACTCAAACACCTTCTAGTCTAGCGACAGGAGCAAAGGTTTCTCCATATTCTTCTCCCTCCTCCTAAGCGTATCCCTTGCATACAAGCCTAGCCTTGTTCCTTATAACTGTGCCTTCTTCATTCAACTTATTCCTGAAGACCCATTTGGTACCAATGACATTTTTATGTTCCGCTCTAGGCACCAAAGACCATGTTGTAGTCTTTTCTATCTGGTCTAGCTCCTCTTCCATTTCTTTAATCTAGTCTTCATATGTAAGAGCTTCTCTGGAAGTCTTGGGTTCGAATTCAGAAATCATGCAAGAATTCTCCTTCTCTTTTCTTCTTGTGAGTATCCCTGCATCTTTATCTCCTATAATTTTCTTGGGATCATGATGTAGCTCCACATATCTAGGAATGATTCTAGCCTGATCTGATAGCTTTTCTTCTTCTTCTTCACTAACCTCTTCTTCTTCTCTTACTGCAACTTCTACCGGTACAGGAACATTGAGATCTTTACAAGTTTCTTTCTTAACCGGTTCCTAGAAGGCTATACCCAGTTCATATTCCATTTCTTCGCTACAAATTTCCTCAGGTTCCTCAGGGGATTCATCAACCCTGACATTGATACTTTCAACAATTTTCTAAGTTCTATTGTTGTAGCACTTGAGAGCTTTGCTCTTAGTGGAATATCCCATAAATATTCCTTCATCACATTTTGCATCAAATTTGCTCAAATGCTCACCTCTCTTGATATAGCTCTTACTACCAAACACTTTAAAGTAACTCATAGTGGGAGTTTTCCTCATCCAATACTCATAAGGGGTTTTATCTTTGCCTTTATTGATGAGTACCCAATTTATAGTATAGACTGCAGATAGGTCAGTAGCATAAACCCTAAACCCTAAGCATCTCAGGTTTACAACACAGGCGGTCCAATCCTGACCGTCCAAATGCATTGCATAGAGTATTACAATTTTGAATAGATCACAAGACAATTTGCATCATTCATTCTTCACCGCACATGGGAATCAGTAACCCACCACGCTTTTTTCTCATACCACTAAGAAGAATGATAATTCCCGAGGTAGACTTCAAACGCAGTCGATCTTCTCATGCAAGATCCTTCACGTGCATAAAGCTGACATGGCACCTCGATCTCATTCACATCTCTTAGCTAACTCATCACATAGTATCATCAGTTGCATCGCACAAGATGGATTGCCAAACCGATAACCATAGAGCTGAGATTACCAACCGGTAGTCACACTTAGTGAAACCCTAACACCGGTTCACTACATCTTTTCATGCCTCTTCACACCAGTTCACCAACTTCTTTCAATCTACATACCGGTTCACTTACACTTATTGACATCAATGACAATATACATTATCATCATATCAACATGCTAGTTCATCATATGCCAATGATATCCAACAAGATGAACTGAAAGAATAACATCTCCAAATGCCTGATGACAGTTTGGGTTAAGCACATTTGTCTGTCCTACAACACAATCTTCTCTACACTTCACATCAAAAGATAAATTTTCTTGTTCGCACATACACCACTCTCTAATATTGTAGACACAACACCTATCCCTCGATTACATGAATATAGCACCTATTTATACAAATCATCAACCTTGACTACAAGGTGGACTCAACCCTTAACATCTATTTACAAAATTACATCACACGATAAATAAATCAACCATCAAACCAATACAATTCCATGATGACATAGCATGGACCCAAATCAAATCCACTGAACATGCAACACCACAAAAAATATCGCCAAGATCATCTGCAACATGCTACACCACCAAAAATGTCACATAACATGAAGAATGTCACTGGACCCATAAAATATTCAATAATGCACACAATGATCAATGAGGACCACCGAAACAAATAGGACACAATTAGGAAACACCAAAAAGCATGTTAGAACCATCCGCAATAGCTACACCGACACTACTTAATCAAATCTCCATCGATCAACACGTTGATAGTCAAAAACACTCAACAACAGCAAGTAGGACTAGAAAGATAACTTGTGGAGCACCAAATCATGAACCATCTGAATTAAAGATACACATGAATAGCCCAAACACTCTCCCAAATCCACAACTCAAGATACAATCATTCTAGAGCACAATGGGTCAAATACCAGAACACTGCAACACTAAACACCGAAAAAACTGATCCTCATGTCGGAATCCATCACTTGATCAAATCACCACATATCATCATGAAATCAACACAGAATAAAGTATCTCTAGTTGATTTAATATATCAAATAGATAAACCAACCTAATCAACTCTCTGCAATCACCTGAACACCAAAACACAAGAATATGTTGACATCAATGACAACATATCCTAGTAGCAGCAATATCCAACACATTACCTTGTCACCACTAGAGCATATTAGGACAAAGTTTTATTATTTTTTCTTTAAAACAATGCCTAAAAACACATTATCTCAAATAGGGGCAAAATTTAGACACCAAAAATTCTCTCGCGTCAGCGAACACTAATTTTACTAATTAATCTTCTTTGTTAATTAAATAATTTTAATTATTTAATTAATCTTACTTTATTTTTCTAAATTTACATCATTCTTCCACTTCAAATTCAAAATTCAAAATTTCCTCTAATTCCATAATGAATTAATCTTTAACCATTTACTTCCTAATATTGATTAGATAATTTTAATTATTTAATTAATCTCAATTATTTACTTAAATTAAATGATATTTATTTTTTAAATAAATCAATTTCTACTATTTTCCCATAATTAAATAATTATCCCAAATTATTTAATTAGTTAACAATGTCCTCTCAATTAAATAAGTTTCCTAATTCAAATTAATTTTATTTCTTTGACATTCCAACTTAATCACATTTTTGAAAATCCAAATAAACCAAAATGCTAATTCTATTCAATTTCCTATAGCACATATTGAAATTGACTAACGACCACTAATTCTTAGTTCCTCTAGTGAGTCGGCAATCACCTTTCCTGACTAATCAATCAAATCACTTATCAAATCGATCAATTTAGTCTATCTCAATCATGCAATCAGTTTTACCTCGTAATTATCTCCATCTATTATGTCTCATCAACTCTCAATCGTTGATCGACTCTATTGTCAATTCAAATTTAAAAATCTATAAATTTAATACCATTTCTCAATATTAATAACCATTTCTTCAAATTCTTGTGCTTACATTTTGCAAGTATTGTGTGACTCTAAGAGCCACTACCATCATATACATCAAAGAGGAGAAGGAAAATAGAAGTCACATGCTTGGATTTGACATGGAGTTTGATTCCTTTGCATTGATTTATTTGTTTAATTGTTCAATTCATTTGTAATATTTTATTGTTTTACGATTATATTTAGTGGTAGATTTGGTCTTGTGGTTGTTTAATCATCTATTGCATATGTTTTTTCCCTAATTTTCCTTCGTATACACACACACCCTTCATAATGAACATCATGTTATGGTTAGGCAATACTCATAGTTTTTCTATTCAATATTGGCAACTACATGCAAGAAAATGGCATTTGATTTTTTCTGGTTACTCTATAATGATATACTCGCCCAATTTCTTCATAAGGTACTCAGTAAGACTCGGGTAAATAACATTGCTCCATGAAAATCATTGGAAGAGATAGGCAAAAAAACTATGGTTTTCTTTGGCATGAGAAGTAGTCCAAGGAAGATATGTTAACTTAGGTTAGTTAGAGTTAATTAATATGCAATCAAAACTGGCCTCCTTAAATTGGTTGAGCAAACAAGTGCTTGTTTAGAAAAAAAAATTCTCTCCAAAGTTTAAAATGCTCAACACAGCCCTTGAAAATGATTAATCCTAGACTCAATAACCACAAAGGAAAAGTGTAATGTAGGTGATGGTTAAGGGGATAAAGTATTTAAACTTAATTCATGACCTTATAACCTTAGATTTGAGGTTTAATCAAAAAATAAAATTGATTTAAATGTACAAATTTTAGATCCAAAAGTGAAAAAATGGACAACATTCTTGGTGACCTCTACAAATGTATTGCCTTCTAAAACACTAGGACCAACTACCTTTCATATCCATTGGGCATAAGAGTCCTAAAAAAACTTGAAACCAACTCAAATTTGGACTTGATACCATTGTTGCTCACAACTCTAAAAGACTAACAAACAGACTAAAACCACTACTACAACTAACCTAAAATATTGAAAGACAATGTGGCATAACACTTGGAGGAAAAATATATCTCAACTTTGTTCATCAGCCCTTATTAGAACTTGAAAACCTACTCTAAGCTAGACTAACTAACAATGAAACTTTCTTAGATGAAACTATTATTTGGTTCTCCGAAGTAGCTTCCCTTCCTCAACAACTTGCAATTGTTTTCATGCTTCAAGACAACTAGTAAGAGATGGAGAATAGGTAGAAACTTAATGAATTGTTGTAAAACTTCCTAAAAGCTATAAGTAATTTCACTTACCTCTCCAAATTGATCATAGTTGTTGTTCACAAGTGGATAATTAAGTTGAATGTGATCTTGTTCAGTTACAATTTCACTTTCAACTCCATGTTTAACTATAACTCCATTCTTGGGTGTAAGCTTGTCTTGTGATGCTTTATCGACCATGAACCAAGATGAATGCCTTATGGGCATCCCCTTGAAAGAATAAACTTTTAGCTCTTCATACTAGTTTCTTGTTTATGAGCTACTTCTTCAACTTCATTTTGTTGATTAGAATTATTTGGTTCAAGTGGAACAAATGAGAACATGGTTGCTTCTTCCACTTGATTATGTTGCTCACAAACTTCCACTTTAGCAAGTGTTGATTCATCATCAAGTTCCAAACAAAAAATTTCTATGATGCTAGTAAAATAGTCTTCCTCAAGTTCCTTATTAGATTCCCCATGCATAACATGTTTTATTTCAACCTTAGAAAAAATTTCTTGAAAATTTGAGAAATTATTAAAAACCCTTACCTTGGAAAACAACTTCTTGTTCGTCATCTTGTTCATGATTTTTTTTTAAAAGTGTGTTATTTTATATCCATGATTGAGAGAAATACCCCCAGATCATCATCAAACCGGTCCTCTTCAATTTTCTCTTTACTTCTTTGCATAAAAGGACTATTTTTTACATCATAGATTTTTTCTTCGTGAGTCAAATATCCATCCTCATGTTGGTTTTCATAAATCAGCAAATCAATAAAAATTTTAACATCCTCCATCTATCCCAAACCCATTACTAGTGTGGTCATAGCTATATTTTCTTCACCTTGCTCAACAAAAGAAGGTAATCCATTGAAGCAAACCATATAATCCTCTTTTTCACTACCCTATTCATGGTCATTTATTTCCTCTTGGTATTCCAAAACATTCATTGATGTTAATATTTGGATGCCCTCTTCATCCTTGTCAATAAAAATAGGATGTTCATAGAGAAAATTAGTTAACATCTCATCATAAACACTTATTTCTTTCTCTTAAACTTGTTGTTCTAGTTCATCATGCTTATCATTTTCTTGCAACAAGTCTGATGTTTTTTCTTCTACATCTTGTTCAAGTATATCAATAAAAAAATTTATTTCTTGTTCTACCTCAAAATCCTCACTTTTTGTTTGGTGAACTCATATTTTTGATAAAAAAGGGTCTACCTAGATAAAGGTGAAAATCAAGAGGGCAATAAGGCTATTTTGGAAGGGAACCTTGGTGGAATTTGTTGGGCTTCCTTTAAGAAAATAGGTTGTTCTTGAGGAATAAGAGGCTCAATTTTTGTAAGCATAATTATTGCAATGAAGGAGTCATTCTAAAGCTTTAAATTTCAAATTTAGGACACTTACTTGAGGTCTCAGAAGGCTTACTTTGTTTAGAACTTGGAAATTTATTCTTACAAACCTCTTCTTTGATAAAAAATGGATTTCAAATGGAAATGGTTGATTGGACTTCAAGCTTTTGAGCATGCAAAAGCTTCATTTACTAAATCTTTACGTGTTCTTATTTCTTGCAAACTCTTCCTCATGTTGTCTCCTTTGAGTCTCTAACTCTTGCTCTTGAAGATAAGCCTAGTAAGACAACTCTTCTTATTGTATATCAAACTCTTGCTACTTCTTGATTTCAGTCAACTAGTTGGTGAAATCTAACACAACATATTTGACCATGTTTATAATGCCTCTAAGCTCCACATTCTTAGTATTTTGAGGTTGAATTTTCAAGAAAGCATGTTTATTTGGAGCAAAATAACCTTCTGGGGTTGGATTTAAGCATATATTGGTTACTAAGAAGGTTGAGCAGGGGTGGGTGGGTGGTAAGCATATTGAGTATGTTGCTTGTTAGAATATGGTCATTTTGAGTAAAACTAGTAGCATACTCAGTTTGATATGGCTTATAAGATGGTATGTGCGCATCATTTTTAGGAAATGGAGAATGGTAAGACATATCTCCATGAAATGAAGACATAATAAAGCATTCATATAACTTGGAAAATTGTAATAAAACAAATTCTCTTGTTGATAAACTTCAAACATACCAACACTTGGAATGTTGAAACTAGTAGATTCAAACTTGGAGTCACCAAGTGTGTTGTTTTCTTGCCTTCAAAGGTAGATATCACTAATATACACCAAATATCAATAATATATGGAAGACTTATGGACTAAAACAATCCAAACTGTCCTACCAAGCATGCCAAAAACTGTTATTAACAAGGTTTGCATCTTGGATAACCTATCAACTTAACCACCTGCTAAAACATGGGAACACCTCTAGGTTGTGGGTAACCTATAATGAAGATGGACCTCCAGATAAATATTTGGTTCTCTATTTGGGTACTTCACCTAAACTATCCTACTCTATCGCCTTGCTAAGAAAAGGGAGAAGAAAAATCTTAAAATAAAACCTATGCTACAGAGTCAATGCACCTAATATATGGTTTGAAATTAGATCAATACCATTTCCCTAGACTCATAATAACTCAAGAAAATTTATTTGTTTTGCACAACTTCAAGATTTATATGCTATATGAATCATTTCTTCGTAGCAGGGACACTTATATTTTTCTATTTTGAAAAAAAAAGAAAAGTTATTTCACAACTAAACAACTTTATAATTGCTATCCATAGTCTACAACTACATATGTATGTATTTTATTGCTCATAGGTGTTTACTTGAGACATACTTTGAGGGTTTTATAAAAAAACACATGCATCATAACATTAATACACAATGAAATAGTCCATATTAAAGCCAAAATTGCTCTTTTATTGATAATAAGGAGCTCTTACAACAACACAAATCTAAAAAATACTTTAAGTATATCTAAAATCAACTTTTACATTGATTTTTTAATCATAAGATGCCCTGAGCTATAATGCTAAGTTTTTCTTCAAATTGTTGGCAATTGACACTCATCCGGTGGGTTCTGGTGGCTGACTATTGGTTTAGGGTTGCCATTGATGGCAACTCTTCATGAAGGTTTGATCTAGTGATCGTAATTCTTCTTATTTGGAAGTGGGTGTTAACCAGTATCTCAGGAAGAACAGAGCATTTTTGGGTCCAGAATCTTTCTGGTGATTGCGGTGCATTGAATCATGGTTTGGATGATTCAACTGACTTATAAAAATCATTTTATTATTGTTTTGGTGATCCGCATTTAACCTTTGTGATCCGGTCAATCTGACATGTGACTACACATTACACTAGCAGGTCGACATGATGTATGAACTATTTTGTGATTGTCAGTATATAAGTTTGGTGTGGATGATATTTTTTGTGAATTATGCAAACATATGCAAGCGAGAGGTGATCGATAATTTGTTCAGGCGGAGTTTCGTGTGTGCATTCTTGATTCGGTAGCTGACTGAGACCGAGAACATGGAAGAATAGAGCAGATCAGAGAAGGTGATCCACTCAGTGTATTTAGTACTTAACTGGAACTCATCCACACATTATAGATGCTATTTCAAAGTTCATTCATTGTAAATTATCATTGTAACTATGGTGTAAGTCAGTGAGACTTCCCTGAGGGTTGTAGCCTTCCAAGTTATTGTAACTGAGCAGTGAGCTCTAGGCAGTGTGCTTGAATGTATGTGCATTCCCAATTTGTAATATTGTTTTGTCACTAGCCATAGTAGAATAATATAGTGGGTTCAAATCCCACCGTGGTTTTTCCCATTTGGGTTTCCACGTAAAAATCCGGTGCTATGATCTTGTGGTTGTTTGTTTTATGTTTTTGTATTTCACAATCAAGTATTTGCTTTCAGTGGTTTAAAGTTAAGTTTGAAAATCTACTAATCGATATATCATTATTTCAACCCCCCTCTTAGTGATTCTTGATTCCAACAATTGGTATCAGAGTCGGGTACCTCTAAGAAAGCTTAACTACTTGACGAAGGTTCAGGAGATTGATTTGATGGATTTCAGTTTTTCAGAGATATCTCAGTGTGGCACTTGAGGATCTTGATGCAGCTAGAAATGAATTCTGTACCTTGAAGAAAAACTTGAATGTTGTTGATGATTTCATCAATGACTTGAAGGATCAAGCAGACATTTCAAGAGATAAGAGGAAAGAATTGATGGACAAGTTGAAGGATAAAGAATATCATATCATGGAATATTAGGGTAAAGCTTATGAAGTTAACAAGCTTAAGAGAGAAAATACTACCTTGAAGAATGAGATGCAATCCATTGTGATGAGGTTGACTAAGGAGGATGAGGACTAGAAGAAGAATGAAGAGAATATGGCACAATCATTGAAGGAAAGAGTTGATGAACAATTCAAGTGTACCTATGAGAATGATTAGTTGAAGCTTGAGTTGACATAGTCAAGGAATAATGGTCAAGAACTTAAAAGACATATTGCTACCTTAAGAGATGAACTTGCTACTGCTAATGACTACAAAGACAAATTCAAAGCTAGCTCAACAAGGCTTGATGAGATGTTAGAAAGTCAAAGACATGGAAAGGACATGCGAGGACTTGGATTTGAGAAAGGAGAATTCTCTAGATCTGGACAAGGCAATGAAAAATCTGATCAGAAGAAGAGCAAGAATCCTCTGGTAAGACAACCTAATGCTCATAAATTCAATGGTAGATGTTTTACTTGCAATAAATTCGGTCATATGGTGAATCAATGCAGAAGTAGGATGAATAATGAAATGAATAACATGAATAATGATCCTTCCTTTACTGATCAATGTTTCATATGCAATAATTTTGGTCACAAGTCAAATATGTGTAGAGCAATAATACATAACTTCCAAAACAAAAGTGATGTAGAGTGAGTTGTCTCTCACTAGTTTGTGCTACCTTATCTAGGTATCTCCTCCAAGCTACACAAGAACCATCTAGTGATTATACACCTCATAGCCTCCAAGGGTCTAAAAGACTTACCCTCTCTAACCTTCCTAAGGTCCTTAGGCTAGGATAAGCACTTGTTGTTTTGTGAGTTCCCTTTTCTTTCTTAGGAGACCTTGTTTTCCCACTCCATTTCACACTCAACCAGAGAGTTCAACCCCTCTACCTCAGGATCTTCATTCCCCACACTACACACATTAGGATGGATTATTTAGAAAGGATTCCAAACCATATTCCTTACTCAAGAGATTTGACACTTACTAGTTTGGTGTTTTACAAACAAACTACACTTTTAGGCCTAACTAGAGACCTAATTCCAGTAACCCTGCTAGCGCGATATTGTGCATTTATCTACTAAACTTCCTTGACAACCCTATGAACTCTTTTACATTATAGAAACCATTTTTGTGTTTACATACAATATCTCAAAACTGGAGGTGGGTTTTTTCATTAGCATATCTAACCCCTACCAATTAATTATGCCTAATTGCCCTTTCCTAGGCCTAGAAAGTAGGGATTGGTCAAAACTCCTTCACCAGTCTGATTGCCTTTGTGAAATGATGTTGATTGAATCTTTGTACCTCCACATGGTATTATAATCCAATCATACTTCACCTCCACCCACCGGATTCACTCAATTAGGGCCTATTATCCATGATTCCTAGTGCTTGCCAACTCAACGTGCCAAGCCTAGGGTATGGTGGAAAATCTCTGGTTCAGCTTCCCCTATCTCAAAACTAAAAAGAAAAAATATAATAAATTACAACCTAACATTCTACAAGTTTGGAGAGAGGATATCCACCATGGAACATTAGGTTGGAGTCATTTTGGTCTCAAAACCCTAGTTTTTAGGACCTTTGAACCCGCCTGCAACCAAAATGAAGATTATTCATGAGCTATAACACTTCAAGACTCCAAATAAAAGAAAAAGAATGTAAGACACCAATTTAACAATCCATGACCCTATTTAGGGAATCTCAATCCGTACAGGTCGTACAAACTTGCAAAGAACAACAAAAACTCGAAAGAACACACTAAATGGGAAACCAAAATTGTTTATTTGCTTCAGATCTTCAACAAAAACAACAACCACTTATCATCAGTCTTTCCAAGCCTTATACTGGCCTTGGAGTAGTTACACATGCTGATAACCAATTGTGACAACCAACTAGCTATTGGTGTATGAAAATGTTGCAAAGCTTCTATGAGCAACTTTTACAACGCTTGCAATTTGTTGCACAGGTGAGCAACTTTGCTCAAACCAAAACTTGGTCACTTTAAAATGACTCATATGACCTTAACAAACTCAAAACAACATCAACCAACCTACATTAACCCAAAAACAACTTATCCTATTAAGTGCTCTACCTAGCACCCTGAAGAGCTCACATGCCAACATTGGCCAAAGAAAGACTCTTAGAGCCCGTACAATCATTTGAGCACACACTCAATGGCCTCTTGGCCTTATTAAAAAACTAAAAACATGATTCCAACATCTTGAAAACAAAGTTACCAAAATTTGCTAAGTGCCCCTACACCATACTCCCAGGGTAGGAAAAACTCAAGTCCCTTGAGTGGATAGGACTTGAACAGTGGTTCCATGCTATAATATATCTCCTTTAGACATCCATGTAGCTTTAGAGTTAGGGAGACCTATCCATTTAACCAAGTAGTCTCTATAGACTCCTTTCCTAGTCCTTTTGACAATCTTGGAGTCCAAAATGCAATCCAATGTCATCGGTTGGCTTGGAGGTATGTCTTGTATCCAATCTACATTTTTTAGTAGCAGTAGACTCTTCTTGATTTGCAGTTGACTAAGTTCCTTTATACTAGAACAAATCACATACATTAAAGATTGGTGATATACCCAAGTTTGGTGGTAGTTCAACTTAAAGGCATTGTTGCCATACTTATGCACAACCTTAAGAGGTACAATCTTCTTCATACATAGCTTGCTAGGATGCCCCTTAGGAAGTCTATCCTTTCTCAGGTAAGCCATAACTAGATCACCTACCTTGTATTGTACTTCTCTTCTTTTTTTGTTTTCTTTTGTCTTGTATTTCTCATTTTTCTGCTGCAATGTTTTCTTGACTTGTTTATGGATCCCCTTCATATTCTCTCCAAATTTTTCACCTTGAGCACTCTTATTGTCCATGGAAATGAGATCTCTAAGTTATAAGATACCCCTTGGATGAAATCCATATACAATCCCAAGGACATATTTACTACTTCAGTTTGACCATCAGATTGTGGATGGTATGCATGTGAGAAAGAAAGGTCAGTACCAAGTTTCTTACATAAGGTTCACCAAAAGTGGCTCACAAATTTTGTATCTCTATCACTCACAATTCTAAGAGGTAAACCATGGATCCTCACAATCTCTTTGAAGAACAACCCTGCTATGTAGGAGGCATCATTAGTGCATTTGAAAGGTACAAAGTGTGTCATCTTGTTGAATCTATCCACTATGACATTGACACTGTCATATCCTCTTGGAGTTCTAGGTAAACCAAGAATAAAGTCCATACTCACACACTCCCATGACCTTGTTGGTATGGCTAGAGGTTGATATAAACATGCATTGTTGGAGGTACCTTTAGCCCTCTGACAAATAGCGCATTGCTCCACAAACTTCCTAACATCTGACTGTAGTTTAGGCTAATGGTAGAACCTACCAACCTGCTCTAAGGTCTTGTCAAGACCAAAATGTCCACTTAGATTTCCTTGATGCTTCTCCTTGATGATATTGTCTCTCATAGAGCACTATGGTATGCAAAGTAGGTGTCCTTTAAACAATAAGCCTTCCCGTAACCTAAAAACTGAATAGGCAACATGACAAGCATTAGAAAACTTTGAGAAAACATCATATGCTTCACCAAAATCTTTGTCAACTTGGTAGAGGTCTTTGAGGTAATTTAACCCCACAATTTGTAGCTATACCTCTTGAATGGTTAGTACCCTTCTACTTAAGGCATCTGCTACCTTATTGGTGACTCCTTTCTTGTGCTTGATGGAAAATTTGTAGGCCTGCAAATACTCAACCCTTTTGAGGTGTCTTTGATTCAATTTATCCTACCCATTCAAAAAACTAAGTGCATGATTATCAATGTAGACTATGAACTATTTAGGTAATAGGTAATGTTGCCACTTCTTGAGTGCTTGCACCATGGCATATAAATCTAGGTCATAGGTAGAATACTTTTGTTTTGCTTACCCGGTTAGGGGATTTCAATTCTACTATAATTGTTAGAAAACAACAGGAGTTTGCTGATCTATTTAAATAGCAGTACACTTGCTTGATCAGATCCTTTTCATGCTCCGATATTCCTTTACTCAAACTATAGATACATCATCTAGTTCAGAAACCACACACTTGATTGAACTTTGCCAACACTTAAACTAAAACAACTCATCGACCTTATAAACAAATCAATTAGGTCAGTAATACAACAAAAACCTAATTCTCACATAGAGATTACAAACAAGTCAATTCAAGTATGACCATTGGATTACATAGCAATCTCTACACATCAATCAAGAAAACCTTGATCGCTCCTTGATCACCGCTTCATCGAACTTATTAACTCATCACATGCTTTGCATTAAATTTAATATACTTGCTCATTCCCTAGACAAAACCCATTACATCAACGTGCCAAAATCACTTGAAATTGTCTTCATGTAATACTCATACATGTCATAATCATTACCTCTCATCATCAGATTGTAAACCAATATAACCAATTCACCAAACTTAATTGGTTAGGGTTTAATAAATCAATAGGTAGGGTTTACTGGTTCCACTCTCCAATATATAGCAATACCAGTTCACTCCACAAATTCCTCCTACTAGTTATAGTTTCCTTGACTAGTTCATTCTACCGGTTATAAAATAATATTACAATAATATCAACAATATCATTACTGGTTAATTGACATCAACGACCATATCATTAATGCAATCTTCATGCAAATGCCAATAATCTCCCCCTTTGGCATTGATGGCAATACAAATATCAATACCATTGATTGCTGCTGTGATTGTGAATCCTGATTTACATTACCAAGTATTCACCATGCTCTCCATGTCTTTAGCTTGTCACTGGTTCTTCTCCCCATAATCACATTATTATTCTCCCCCTTTGACAACAATGCCAAATTTAAAGTAAAACATGTAATGTTGAATTTCACTGTGCAACATCAACAACCTACAACTTGATGCTCCCCCTGTGGAATAACTCCACTTCTACACCAATCCTTCTATAAAATTTTGCAAGTAGCTCTGGGACTGATGTAATCTACATCATGCTTAACTGACCTCATGAAGGGGTATAACCCCAAAATGAACTTCTAAGATACTCAAAAGCAGTCTTAGGTAGAGGTTTAGTAAAGATATTTGCAAGCTGGTCCTTGGTAGAAACATGCTCCAAGATCACATCTTTACTCTGCATTTTTTCTCTTAAGAAATGATACTTCAATTCAATATGCTTAGTTTGTGCGTGCAAAATAGGGTCCTTGGAAATATTTATGGCACTTGTATTATCACATAAGATCTTTACAAGTTCTGAAATCTTCATCTTAAAACATTCCAAAATGTGCCTCATCTAGATTGCCTGAGTACAATTCATGTAAGCTACAATATACTCAGCTTCAGCAGTAGATTGTGATGTACAACTCTGCTTCTTACTAGTCCATGAAACAAGTCTTCCTCCAAGAAAAAATTCTCCACCGGTTGTGCTTTTTCGGTCATCAACATTTCCTGCCCAATTTGCATCTGTGTACACCTTCAAGTTAAAATTTCCTCCATATGGATACCATAATCCATAGTCAAAAGTACCTTTCAAGTATCTAAAAATCCTTTTGGTTGCTATTAGATGTGTTTCCTTAGGATTCTTCTAGAATCTAGCAACTATGCCAACTGCATGAGCTATATTCGGTCTACTATGAACAACATAGTGTAATTTTCCAATCATTGACCTGTATTCCTTCTCATCAACAGTTGTGGATTCATCTTCCTTAGACAACTTACAACTTGTAACCATTGGTGTCCCAACTAGTTTATAGTCACCATGCCAAATATCTTCAAAACCTCTTTCACATGCTTAGACTGTGTGATGAAAATACCATTCTTCATTTGTTGTATTTGCAAGCCTATGAAATTTTTTATTTCTCCCACTAGAGACATTTCAAACTCATTTTTCATTTCATCTGCAAAATCATTGCTCATGTCATCATTACCTCCAAATATGATATCATCTACAAATACTTTGCTAACCAATATTTTATCTCCTTCAGATTTGAGATATATGTTACTATCATCACTGGTTCTCAAAAAGCCTATCTTCATCAGATGTGTATGAAGCCTTTCATACCATGCTCTCGGTGCTTGCTTTAATCCATATAAAGCCTTATGCAATCTGCATACCATGTCTTTCTCATTAGTCAAATAATAACCATCTGGCTACTCAATACATACCTCTTCTTCCAGTATCCCATTCAAAAATGTTGACTTAACATCCATTTGGTATACCTTGAATTTCTTATGTGCTGCAAATGCAAGTAAAGTTCTAACACCTTCGAGTCTTGCCACAGGTGCAAAAGTCTCACCATAATATTCTCCTTCCTCTTGTGCATAACATTTGCAAACCAACCTAACTCTGTTGTGAACTACAACACCATCTTCATTCAACTTATTCCTGAATACCCACTTAGTACCTATCACATTTTTATTTACCGATCAGGGTACTAGGGTCCAAGTGTTGTTTTTCTCAATTTGATCTAGTTCCTCCTCCATAGCTTTAACCCAATGATCATCACCAAATGCTTCCTTAGCATTTCTTGGTTCAATAGTGGAGATCATGCATGAATTTTCTCTGATACTTCTTTTGGTTAGTACTCCAACATCCTTATCTCCAATAATTTGTTCAGGACTATGATTCAATCTCACATATCTTGGAATAACATGATCATTATCTTCAGGTTTAGCTTCTTCATTATCATCATCTTCTTCTGAATGTATCTATTCTGGCTAAACTGGTACATCAATATTTGCTCTGTCAGTTTCAAATTTCACAGTTTCTAGTTCCAAAAACAAAATGCAAGGATCTTCATCATTTTTCTCCGAACTGATTTCCTCTCAGATTTCAGGATATTTATCCACTTGAACATTAGTACTCTCAATAATTCTCTATGTTTGGTTGTTAAAACACTTGTAGGCCTTACTCTTGGTGGAATGGCCAAGAAATATAACTTCATCACTTTTAGCCTCAAATTTGCTAACCTAATCACCTCTCTTAATAATACATTTTCTACCAAATACCTTAAAATAACTAACATTCGGTGATCTTCCATACCGATATTCATAAGGAGTCTTGTCCTTACCTCTTTATACCAAAATATAGTTCATAGTGTAGACAGTTGTGCTGACAGCTTCTCTCCAAAAATTTTCGCTACACCTCCTTGTATCAACATCATCCTAGTAGCTTCAACAACTGACTAATTGTTTCTCTCAGCAATACCATTCCATTGTGGTGTCCTCGGTGCAGAAAGTAGTCGTTTGATACCATTTTCTTCACAATACCTGGTGAATTCCTCAGAAGTAAATTCACCGCCTTGATCTTTCCTCAAACACTTTATCTTCTTACCACTCTCCTTCTCAGCTAAGGCCCTGAATGCTTTGAACTTACCAAAAGCTTCAGCCTTATCCTTCAAGAATGTGACCCACATCATCCTTGAGCAATCATCAGTGATGATCATAAAATATCTGTCACCTTCAATACTTTTTGTTCTTATTGGTCCACAAAGATCTATATGAACCAAATCTAACTAATGTTTCACTAAAAAATATTTTCTCTTGAAAGTTGAGGATGACATCTTTCCCAACTGACATTCCTTACATAGAGAATTAACCGGTTTGTCCAACTAAGGCAAACCTCTCACTGTCTTGGACTTACTCACTTTAACAATGTTATCAAAGTTTATATGAAAAAATCTCCTATGCCAAAGCCAACTATCATCTATCTTTGCAATTAAACAGTTGCTGACTTTAGGATTAAGGTGAAATAGGTTACCTTTAGTTTGCTTCCCGGTTGCAATTAGTTCACCTTTGCTACCATAGATTTTGCACACACCATTTTTAAACTCCAATGGGTATCCTCTATCATTGAGTTGTGCCACACTCAAAAGATTGTGCTTTAAACCTTCAACCCAGTAGACATCATCTGCAATGCTCTTTCCATTAAGATAAATAGTTCCCTTACCTTTAACCATGCAGGGTGAGTCATTACCAAATCTTACAACTCTGCCATCAAATTCCTTCAAAGAAAAAAATTTGCTCCAATCACCGATCATGTGATGTGAACAACCACTATCAATGATCCCATCATTAGAGTTATCCATCCTGGATACTAATGCCTTCTAATTAGATATCTCCTCTTTAATGGCTACAAACATAATATCTTCATTAGAATCACCATCAAATTCCCCATCAGTGATACCATCATCAACAACAATAAGACAATCTCTTTTGCCTTTACCCTTATACTTCTTGAATTTCTCTTGTTTGTGCTCATTATCACCATTAGGACAGTTAGTAGCTATGTGTCCAATCTTGTTGCATGCAAAACATTTCAAAGGTAATTTAACTCTATATTTACCAGTGCCTCTAGGCAACCGCTTGGCCAACAATGCTTCAAGCTCAACTAAATTGTCTTCATCATCAACTTCTCTGTTGGATCTGGATTCATAACTGTGACTGTCATCTCTACTTTTTCTCCTAGATGGGTTAGAAACAAAATCTTTAAATGCAGACTCATATTTCTATACACTACCATCATAACCATTTAATTCAAATGCAGTAAGCTTGCCAATGATGGAGTCAAGAGTTACCTTAGTTTTGTCAATGGACTTTAGCTCCTAAATAGCTACAACTCGGATAGCATAGATCGGTAGCAGGTTTCTCAGTAATTTACTGATCACTGTGGCATCTTCCATTTTACCTCCTTCACTCTTAATTTCATCGACTATCTCTTTTATCCTTTGACTATACTACTGGATATTCTCACCTTCACCCATCCGCATGCCATCAAACTTTCCTCTTAGACTCTCTTCTTTAGCAATCCTAACATATTCATCACCACTATAAATCTCTTCAAGTTTTTTCCATACCTCATATGCAGTCTCTAAACCATGAACGTCTACATGCTCTACATCAAACAAAGAACTGATAATAGCCTCTAATGCTTGATGATTTTCTTGTTTCTCTTTCTTCTGATCATCAGTCAAAATCCTAGTAGGTGCAACATATTTAGTATTGGCATGTTCCCAATACTGGCTTCCCAGATTCTTGATATAAAATTTCATTCTGTCACTCTATATCCTATAGTTCTCTCTATTAAAATTTGCACCTTCCTTCTTCATCATGGTCTGCAAGATCTTTACCTCAAGCTTGTTAGGCTTAGACCTTAGAGGACTTGATATGCTCTGATACTAATTGATGATATGATGTAAAAATAAGAATTCAGTCAACTAATGAGAGGGGGGGTGAATCAGTAGATAGAAAAATTGATACTAACTTCACCAATCTCAAAATCAATCTCTCAAAGTAAACTTAGAACTATCAATGCAATACCACTGTCAAGATAAAAACTCATAAGATAAACCGGTTGACTGTCACAACAAATTAATAGTAAACAACTTCAAACTCATAAACATACAAATGCTTTTTCATATGTCAACAGACTTCATTTCTCAATGCTTCTGATTATCATGACTTATCAAAGTAGTTAAGTAGTTAAGAAAATCAACCATAAGATCATAACCACAAAAAAATTCACCACTTGACACAAATATTTTTGATGTGGAAACCCAAATGGGAAAAACCATGGTGAGATGAGACTCACAAGATAACTATCTAAACTCTTCTGAAGTTCGCCCTGTTATGAGCCTAGCTTGTTAAAGCTTTGCAAAAGCCCTGTTAAGAACAGATCCTGTTAGGGACCACCCGGTTAAGGGATTGACTACAATGCCTTGTTAGAAGCAATACCCTCTAAGGAGTAACCTCAATAGAGGATTTGAAAATCCAAGCTAATGGATCACCTGGTTAGAGGATTTAAATAGCACCGATCTTGTTAGAGCTTACTCAGTTAGGGGATTTAAATTCTGCTATAATTATTAGAAAACAATAGTTTGCTAATCTATTCAAATAACACTACACTTGCTTGATCAGATCCTTTTCATGCTCCTATATTCCTTTACTCAAACTGCAGATACATCATCCAGTTCAGCAACCACACACTCAACTGAAACTTTGGCAACACTTAAACTAAAACAACTCATTGACCTTATAAATAAATCAATTAGGTCGGTAACACAACAAAAACCTAATTCTCACATAGAGATTACAAACAAGGCGGTTCAAGTATGACCATTGGATTACATAGAAATCTTTGCACATCAATCAAGAAAACCTCGATCGCTCCTTGATCAATGCTTCATCGAACTTAGTAGCTCATCACGCACTTTGCATTACATGTAGTATACTTGCTCATTCCCTACACAAAAACCATTACATCAACGCGCCAAAATCACTTGAAATTGTCTTCATGCAATAATCATACGTGTCATAATCATTACCTCTCATCATCAAATTATAAACCAATATAACCAATTCACAAAACTTAATCAGTTAGGGTTTATCGAATCAACAGGTAGGGTTTATCGGTTCACTCCACAAATTATTCCGAATGGTTATATTTTCCTTCACTAGTTCATTCTATCGGTTACAAAACAATATTACAACAATATCAACAATATCATTACCGGTTAATTGACATCAATGACAACATAACATATCATTAATGTAATATTCATGCAAATGCCAATACCCTTCATGCTTCAACAATTTTAAGAACTCTTTGATGGACTTGAAAAGCACTGAGATTGTGGGGGTGAATCAGTGACACCAAAAATAAAACTACTTCAACTTGTAACCAGTAGATGAACTTAACAAAGCTTTTTAATACAATGCATGCAATCCAAAATGATATAAAAACATCCACAATAAGTAAAACATTCGCCATAACACAAGTATTTATACGTGGAAAACCCAAATAGGTAAAAAACACGGTGAGATGAAACTCACAAGTTAACTATCTGCAGTAACATATAACTGACCGGTTAAGGTCTACAAAGTGCTCCGCTAGGAGCAAATCTTGTTAGAGATCCCAAAGCTTGATTAAAAGCTTATACCCTGTGAAAGGTAGTACCCTGTTAGGAGTAACCTCAGTGGAGGATGTTTGAATCCAAACTAATGGATCACCCTGTTAGAGGATTTGAACAATGAAGCTTGTTAGAGCTTGCCCAATTAGGGGATTTTAATTCTGCTGTAATTGTTAGAAGACAACAGGATTTGTTTGATCTGTCTGAGTAGCACAATACTTGCTTGATCAGATCCTTTTAAGCATATTCAACACTGGTTGTCAACATACTCTGCAACTTAACACTTTTGTCTTTTCGCACATAACATATCACTTTCACTCATATAAAATAATTCATTGTGATGTCAATATATAGACATTAGATTTCATGTCGGCCACAAGAAATTGTAACACAATTACCTAGGTGCAGTGTATCTGGTCAATTGATCATAACTCATCACAAAAATGCTGCCAAATCTTGTCGATGGTGATAACTAATCACACAATCTACGAATATCTATTGGAACACCTAATATCGGTTAGAGTTAAACTACTTGTCCTTGACACTTCTCATATAGTCTCCGCTGGATCTTCATGTTGATGTTAAGACATATATAACCAAGTGGTTATCTCCATGCATATACCAATTGTTTCCAAGTACTGGTTAGAAATAAACCTTTAGTATACTGGTTGAAGTGTAAACAACTTTGAAGCTACACAGGTAGACAATATAAACAAATGTGTGTGTATGTGTTTCATCAATGACAACATATGATGAATTCATTACAATCATCATCAAGCCAACAATCTCCCCCTTTGGAATTGATGGAAACACTTAGAAAATTTAACAACAATACTGCTAAGTGGTGCTTACAAAAAACAATTATGCATATATACACATACTCCCCCACACTACATACATCATACAAAAAATTTCATTTACACACATACATATTTCTACTCCCCCTTTGACAACAATGCCAAATTGAAAAGCAATATATATATAAAAAATTTGTAGCAAAGTGTTCATTATATACAACAACTTGAAAAACTGAATCAAGAGTCATCATGCATACACTATTCTCATGAAAATGACATTAAAGTTCTTCAACTGTGATATGGCATTTGTCCATGTCTCTAGCACGTTCTCAGTGTACTCAAGTGTAGACACAATCTGTGTATTGAACTCTTCCATGGAATCCAGTGAACAGGTTTCTGGGGTAGCTAAAATAGCTTCAACATTAGTGTAGGCTCTTTGTAGGATGTCCACTTGTGTTGTAAGTTGACTCTTGAATTCCTTTAGTGACCGAAGTCTCTTTGCTTTCTCATGATCATAAGTATCCAATCTGTTGTGCAAATCATCTATAGATTTGCTAAAAGCAAATATAGAGTCTTGAAGTGGGACATATGCATTGCATATCTTTTCTAACTCTTGCTATGTTTCTTTTTGCCTCTTTGTGATATTAGAATAAAAGAATGAAACATTTGAGGTAGAAGAAAAATGTTTTCCTCCTGTTTCAATAGCTTTTCCCAATAAAGCTTTATTATGTGATAGATCCATTTTCCCAGTATCAATATCCTTCATAAGTTGTTCACCTCACTTCTTCCTATAACTCTTATTAGCATATGTCTGGGCTGCTTCTGTTGGCATTTTTGATGTTTATGTTGTGATTGTCATTGATGGACACACACTTGCTTTGAGATCATTTTTTATGTATGGGTTATGCTCAACCAGTATTTGTTCCAAACTGGTATTATGTATTATAGTCTTTAGGCTATCAGTGTTTTACAGAAAGTGTTTACCGATCTCAAGCGGTATGAAGACCTCAAGCAATTCGAGGATCTCAAGTGGTATGAAGGAACTGAAGCAGAAATTATCATTTTCCCAGTCTTCATTTTTGGCCAACCGGTAATCGGTAAAGTTGTATGAACCGGTAATACTCTGTGATGAGTTACCAACCGATATTTTTGTGATGAGTTACCATCCACCGACACTTTGATGGTGATTTGTGCCATATTATCAAATGTGTCTAGATGCAATGAACCTAGGAACTTGCAATGTAATCCTATTGGACGAACATGAAATCAGATTCCTTTTTAAGACATCATGTCTAGGGTTTTAAAAGACGTATTTGTTAGGGTTTTTTGTGCAATCTTAGAAGAGAAGATCAATTCTGTGTGTCGTAATAGAGTCTGGATTTACTAAAGACTCAAGTAATGCTGAAATGCACTAGCAATGAGCTATCATGGATCTAACCAAGCAGACTGTGCTATTTGCTAGATCATTCACTTGTTGATTACTCACATCTTTGACAAGTCTGAAACCCTTACCCGGGTAGGCCCAAAAAAGCCTTTGTAAATCCTTTAACAAGGTGGTTCACATCTGTGGATCTAAAATCCTCTCACAAGGTAGTCTTTAATCAAACTTATCTCCTAACATGATTTGTTCTGGTGAAGAACATTGTATGACCTTAACCGGTCTGGTTACTATTCTGCAGATAGTTACTTGTGAGTTTCATCTCACTGTGGTTTTTCCCATTTGGGTTTCCATGTCAAAATCTCTTGTGTTATGGTGATTTTTCTTCTGTGGGTGAATGCCTTATTTGCTATTTGGTTTGCATTTGTGTTAACTAGTTTGTTAGTAAAACTATTATACCGGTTTACTGCTAAACTATTTAAGTGTTTAAGTTCAATATTTTTTTGTATACTAATTCACCCCCCCCCCTCTTAGTATTCATCAGCTTCTTCAAGTGATGTAATTTGGTTAGATGCATCAGCAAATAATTGACCAAGTTTGCTAATGGGTGTTGTCAGATGCCCAGTAGCAGTTTCCGGTAGCAGATTTGTCAGAATATCTATTGCTTTCTGAATGGTTTTTGCTTCAATTATTTGTTCCTTAAGTTTTTTTTTGTGTGCTCTAGATTGCATAACATTTGCAATCTTCATCATTTTAGATGCACTCATGTTGTCAACATTTATAGGCCATGAGATGCCTAATGAATCATCATCATCTTCATCTATCTATTGAGTGACTAATGTTTTTGTCGATTCAGAAGATGTTACCTTAATAGTTGATTTTTCTTATTTTTCCTTTGTTTCTTTCTCAGATGACTAGGTACCAATGTTTGCATTAGATTCCTTTTGAATATCCTATGAGACCGGTAGGGATTGGGGCTTCTCAGGTTGATCTTTTGCTGGTGGAATATCCACTCCTTGTTGAGTTGTCGGTTCCTCAACTGAAGTAACTAGTAAGACAGTGATCATAGGTGGCTATCTATCAGGTGCAATGATGTCCTCAAATAGATCAATTATGTCCTGATTATCATCAATATCATGAATGAGAGTTTCATCCTTCTTTTTGATAGGATAAACCTCATCAACTTGTACAATCTCTTCTTCATCCATTTCAGGTCGATCAACAGTATCTTGTTCATCCTTAGACGAATGTATAAGATCTTCTGATTGTTTGAGACTATGAGAAATCTGATGAGTCTCAGCCTCAACAGTTTGCACTTTTCCACTGATCAGCTTCAGTCTTCTTGATTGTAAGCAAAATGAACTTTATGCTTATCAACCAATTCATTTAATTCATCCTTTGACAATTTAGGAAAATATTGCATAAATACTTCATCTATGATTCCTTTTTCTTTCTTTATTGCTTCCTCCCATTTATTTAAAAGAATAGTTTACAAGGAATTAGAGATATCCTTTTCAAGATCATGAGGTAATCTATTGTAATGGCACAAATAATTGATTACTTGTTGAATGATTTGCTCCTTCTCATCTTCAATAAAAGAATCAAAATGTTCTTTGATATTGTCAAATATATTTCTCCCTAATGTCTTCACTATTCTTTTAAAGTGGGTTTCATGCTTGTAAGTTGAAATATGAATAGGCACAGTTGCCTTTGGCACATTTTTCACTTGCTTTGCTACTCTACCAATAGCTTTAATCTTCTTAGCTTCTACTTTAGTGTCAGTATCCTCAGATTCTTCTTGGAGAATTAGTTTTTTACCTCTTTTCTTTGATGCATTCTCCTTCTTTGTATAAACTTTAGGTTTCGATTCCTTTTTGGTTAGGACACTCCATGTCACCCTTGTGTTCTTCATCACTGGATGTGCTTCCTTAGCTTTCTTTTTCTTACCTTTCCCACTTGTGGTAGGAGCAATACTGGTTTCAGCTTGTGTATCCTGAACTACAAAAATATCCATTTTTTCCTTCTTTTTATCTTTTGGAGATGCTAATAGTTTATTAGCATAACCAATCATTAAGTCATAGTTAACCTCATAACTCATATCTTCAATTTCTTCTTCTCTTGGCTCAATTTCTTACATTAAACAAAAAACAGTGGTAACTGTGAAAACAATGTCTTTAGCAAAATGTCTTACCACATCCTCAGGCAATCTCATTCTCATGCTCATCTTCTTCTGAAATTAATTGAAGTATTTGTTCATAGTAGCAAAGAAAGTATTCTTCATAGCCTTGATGTTGTTCTTGATTTGAGCGGATACTGGTAGATCCTTATACCATTCAAGATTTTTGATTCCTAGTAGGAAATTTTGAAAATAAAAGAATAGACCGATCAATAACTATCCATATTTAAACTTTAGGTTGTTGTCCTTCTTGATAGACTGAAGATTTAACATTAATTGGCTCCTTATGGCCTCACATAGGTCATAGTTAGCATTTTTCAGCTATCATTCTCTAAGTAGTATGCACCGCTGCTGATGGAACACTATTGAGTCTACTAGAATAAAACACCCGGTAGCTTATAACCATAGCTACCAATTTCATTGTTGGGTCCCTGATATTGTTGATAGAAAAAGCACGTTTATCAGATGTTGATCCAGTTAGGGAGTATACCGTCTCTTTTGAAATATGCCTCAGCACAAGTACTTCACCAGTAAAGTAAAAACTAGTTGCAACCTGAATGGATTCCTTGGTTATTGTATGAGTTCTCTCTAAGTACATGTTCTTGCCATGAACTCTACTCAAGATAATTTGGATATGCTCTTCTTCAAAATCTTCAAGAAAGTAAGCCGCGTTGTGAAAACATTTCTCGAAAACCCTAATATACTCTGATTAAATTTTGCCATTCTCATCACAAAGTGATTTCAATTGAGTGTATATAGACAATGATCCTAGATCCTCAATCTTGCAATAAATATAGCTGGACAGCTTCCATAGGTTCAAACCCGGTGCCATTTCAGATAAACTAGATTTCACAGCAAGAATTTCAAGAA
Organism: Cryptomeria japonica; assembly: GCF_030272615.1. Taxonomy (NCBI): domain Eukaryota; kingdom Viridiplantae; phylum Streptophyta; class Pinopsida; order Cupressales; family Cupressaceae; genus Cryptomeria; species Cryptomeria japonica. The sequence goes on from NC_081412.1 coordinate 294,464,917, forward strand.
ATACCTTATTTTGCAAACGCTGCCTTGATTACCGGTTGAATGGCCAAGTGCACACCAGTTCTATCCTCTCCAACCTTCAAATCAGCTTGAACACACAAATCACAATGCAACTTTGACAAATATCAGCTACCAATCTCTTCTAGGCTCTGCAAGCGCTCAAAATCTTTTCTCAAATGTGTTAGGGTAAAAATGACAAAGTGAAAACTCGCTTTTATCCCTTTTTTTATTACCTACTACATTAAATGCTCTCCCGTTATGGTTACAAACCCTAATTACACCATTCAAGGAAAAAACCAGTTGATAATTAAATGACCAAAAGTTATCAAAATTTCATGCTTTCAAATTCTCTTACCATATATTCACTTCAAGGGGTCAGGAGGTGGATTTACCGTTATTCTCCCCTTAGCCATATGAAAAGGCTTAATTCACCGGTGTAGGATTCTCTTTACTGGGTGAAGGAATAATTTGTTCTCTAGGTGAATCATCACTCTTCTTTTTCCACATTCGATTCATTTCTTCTCTTGTTTCTTCAATATTGACTGTAAAGCGGAAAATAATCGAACCCTAGTCATTCTCCCCTCCCCAACTCCGAGGAGAGAGAAGGGAGAGTCACTAGGGTTGATGGTTTTCACTTAGGGGAGACTTTACATTCAAAAGAGGGGTTAAAACCCACAAGATCCAATCCCACGCAATGCAAGATTGGATTCTAAATGAGTTTCAAGGGTTGTGATAGCAAGGATACCCTCTTTTGTAAAGAATGTAGATAGAAAGATTGAACTAGGAATGCATAGAAAGTGAGAAAGATTCACTTATAAACTGAGTTAGGGATATAGGATGAAGCTGTGGACCTGGAATTAGTAGTAAAATGTCGAGACGGCGCTGTCCTGCAAATTTGAGCAAAAGTTGACGGGACGATGGCGCCCGGCGTGCACACGGTCCTCCGAAAAATCCGCGAAACGAAGGGGGATCTGTTCGTCTTTGCACAAGGATTCCAGATCTTCAATTTCAGCCGCGTACCTGCAACCTACACACAGAAAAGCGAAGACGATTGGGGGGTTAGGGATTAGGAGTTTGCCCTTAGGTCAAACCCCGGTTTTGGAATTAACCAAGAAATGAGAAATGTTGTAAATGTAATGTAAAACAAGTACTAATACCTTGTTGTAAGGATGTTTGTATCCTTATATGCGAAGGTATAGATGTTGTTGTTTGTTGTATGTTGTATGTTGTAGCATGTAATGTGTTGTAAGTGATCTCCTCTTCAATGGTTGAGTCCTTGTCTTGAATGCAACACTTAGCCTTGAATGGAGACTTAGAATGATCAATTGCTTGAAGGAATGCTTGAATGCTTGAATGCTTGAATGTTTGAATATCGTTTCCACGCCTTGTACACATATGTCCTTCTTCCTCAAAATGGGAGAGGAAATGTAGTTTATATACTTGTCAATTAGGGTTAAAAGACTGATTTTTCTGACCTTGGGCCAACCAGGAAGTACTATTTTCCAAATTGCAAACATAAAGACCCAAAGCCCCATAGGAGACCGGGCCCAAAATAGGGCCAGGGACCAGGGCGCTGGGCGCCATGGTCCTGGGGGACCAGGGCGCTGGGTGCCCTGGTCCTTCAAGACTAGGGCACTGGGCGCTCTGGTCCCACCTCCCGGGACAACAGGGTGCAAGGAGGATCAGGCAGGGTGCTGGAAAAATGCAGTTTTTGATGTCATGAGCAAGTTTCAGGGTCTCCATTCAGGTTCCGTGTTGCATCGCCATCATGAAGATCCAAATACAATCGAAATTGCAAGTGTCGCAATTTTAGGACGCTACATTTAGCCCCCACTTTAGCGGGAGTATAAGCGTACGCTCATACTTCCGGTAAAGTACAAGGAAACAACATTGAAAGAGTTTCACCACGTCAAGGAGGCAAGATACACCAAGCCCCCAGTGGACTAAGGATCTTACGACTTCGATTGACAAAGTAAAAGGGAAGATTACGAGGGAGAACCATGACTGTCAGTAGTAAGGTTCCCTCACTATGAGTCATGCAAGAAAGATATCAAAAATTTTCAAGGCAAAGCTAAATTTGTCAAGAAATTTTCAAGTATCTTGAAAAGATATGAACGGGATGTATGCCCCCCTACGTTAAAGCGATCGCACACGCCTCACTGGGGGTGATTGCTTTAAGGTAGTGATACATATAAGAATGAGAAAGGAAAGGAGCACGTTATCACAAGGATTTAGCCCCCAAGTGTGAGATAAGCCCAAGGATAATAGACACAAAACACAAAGCACAAGGTGACTTCGCTTTCCTCGGGGTCAGTATGCTGTATGATAATTCATGTATATCATATGTATGTATGCATAATTGTTCTTCATTCCCCAATCAAGGAAGGTCACCTAGAAGAAGGGAACACGTGTGTCTTTTGAGTCAACATGAGAGAGACCAAGAGATCTCAATGTTTTGCATCGTCCTCAAGTAGACAACATTAAGGACAACAAATAGAAGAATGAGAATAACATATAGAAGAAGTAACAAAAGAAATAGAGGAGGAGAGAATCTGCTATGCTAATGAAACTAGTCTAGCACGTCATCTACCCCCCGATCTTGCTGATCAATGTTTCGGGAAGGTAGGGAACACACTAGAAGAGGAACATCCAACATAGCAGATGGAGCTATCACAAGATCCAAACAAGGGCTATGTTCACGTTCCGAGCCACATTGTTCTTGTCTAGGAGCTAGGATAAGTGCTTTAGAAAATGCGTTAGATAAATGGTTATCAATATCCACAAGTTCATATTCACTATTAGAATGAACAGGAGTAACATTTGCATCATGAATAACATTTTCATCTATATCATCATCAAGATTTATAAAAATAGGATCTTTAACTCGCACAGGATCAAGACCATCATGCATCTTATGTTTAGGAGATTTTGGCTCAATTGTCGGCTGAGGAGAAAATGGAATAATGCTTGTTGAAGGTGTTTTTGGGGATTGCAAAGTTTGAGAAGCAGCTGCCTGAGCTCTAAGATGACGCTTTCGTCGGCGTTCGCGTGCAGAACGATTTCGTCTAGTCTTAGTAGGAAGATTAGGAGATTGAGGAGGAGGAATATTCTCATCCTTATCACTTGGGTGTTTAGGTTGTGGTCTCTTAGGTTGAACAATAGGAGAAGAGGAAGGTCTCTTCTCTCCATAAGAGGAAGGAGGAGGAATTGCTCCATACAAAGGAGGAATATTTGGTTTAGGAAGGAGACCAAGCCCATCATGACGAGGAGGTATAGGTCTACTTTTAGGAAATTTATTAATCACAGGCATAGTCACATCCATAGGGATGGGTTGGGAATCATCTTGAGGAAAGACATTAGTTTTATCTTTCAAAGGAAGAACTTCCTTCTCAAGAACGATAGGAATGTCAAGTTTGGGTGTTCTAGGTTCACTTAGAGATAGGATCATATCTGTTTTCCACTTTTGATAAGATTTGAAAAGATGATCACTTCGCGGAGGAAGAGATTGGAATTGTTTAGGCCAAAAGTAATCAATAGGAACGCTAGAAGTTCTTTCAGATGGTTTAAAGAGACTATGATTGACAGTAACAACTTCACCATTATGGGGAAATTTCAAACACTTGTGGATAGGAGAAGCAATAGCTCTCATGGAAGATAGCCAAGGATAGCCAAGCTTCACACGAAATTGTTCGGAAGATGGAATAATAGCAAAGTTCACATCAAGGGATTTGTTACAAACCTCAATAGGTAATGTAATAGAACCAATTGCAGGAGAAGAAAATGCATCAAATAGTTTCACAACCACATCTATTTTGTCATAGATAACTTGATTCAATTGCAAAGTAAAAAGAAATTCTTCAGTAATGACATTAACCATACAAGAAGGATCAATAAGCACTCCACGGCAAGGTGTGTTCTTGACTTTTGCAACTATATATAAAGGACCATCAGGTGCCCTGATAGTTTCACTGGAATCAAATGTGATGGAAGGTTCTTTAGGGATTTTCTGTTGCTCCATAAAGTTAATCACATTCGGAGTCATAGACACAAGATCATCAGGTGAGACAGAGGAATCAGTAGTATCAATCGCATTAGAGGTATGAGAAGGTAATGGATTAGTAAAAATCTGAAGATTTTGGTTAGGGGGAGCTACAGATGTATTGCCTTTATCATTCACACCAGAATTTGAGATAGTATTATTACCAATCAAATCTTGAATTTTCCCCTTTAAAGCAAAACATTTTTCAGTATCATGCCCAGGTTGACGATGAAATTGACAAAAAGATTTGTTATCAAAATAAGGTGAATTAATCTTTGCAAGATCAATTTGCCTTATAGGAGGAAGAGTAATCACATTTTGTTCCAATAACTTATTCATAATACTATGCAATGATTCATTCAAAGGAGTAAACTTTCTTTCTTTCTTGAAAAACTTAGAAATAGGAGACACACCTGATGCTGTATTCACATTGTTGTTGATGATGTTTTCATTGAATTTAATGGACTCTCTGTTCAGTTTAAACTTCCCAAATGGTTGTTGACTACTATCACCCTTATCACTCAGAGCCATAGGATGTGATTGTTCCATTTGACTCACAGTCAGTTGATAATTGTGAAGAGTTGCGACAAACTGTTGGAAAGAAGTAAACTTAGAAAATAGGATTTTTTCTCTAATGTCTTTTTGTAAATTAGAAATAAAGATTCTTTGAATATCATTGTCAGGCACTGGAAAAGAAATTTGAGCATACAAATGCTTATATCTACCAATGAAATCAGTCACTTTTTCTTTAACACCTTGTTTACAATGCATTAAATCAATCAAAGTAACTTTAGGACTTATATTGTTTTGAAATTGTTGAATGAAAGCATTTGCAAGTTGTTCGAAAGAAGTAATAGAATAGGAAGGCAACGAGCAATGCCATTGTAGGGCTTTGTCTCTTAATGTTCTAGTAAACAGTTTTGCAAGCAACCTTTGGTCATAAGCAAAATCAGTACATATTGTTTGAAAGGTCTTAACATGTGTTAGAGGATCACCCTTACCATTATAAAGCTCCAAATGCGGAATTTCAACATGTTTAGGGGGGATAGCTCGAACAATGTCAAGAGAAAGTGGACTCGCAACATCAAATGTGGGCACACTAAACTTAGATTGATTCATAGAGGCAATTTGTTGTTGTAAAGAAGAGACAGTTTGTGCAAGATTGTTAATGGTCGCTTCAGTCGAAGAGTTCATATTAGACGTGTTAGATTGTGATGGAGGTGTTATGTTATTGAAAGAAGGTAGAGAGTAAGGTGGTGGGACACTATGATAGTTAGTCATAGGAGATGATTGGACAGGAGGAACACTACAAGGAGGAATGGAATGGTTAAATGAATTGCCCCCTTGCGTCATGTTCATTTGTGGTGATATAATAGGCACACTCATTGAAGGAATGAATGAAGAAATTGGATTGAATGAAGGAAGAGGGTTGATTGGAGAAGAAGGATTTCCCCCATGACTAGTGATCATAGGAGGAATGTCTTGTATTGAAGTAGTCATTATATTTGATGTAAAAGTAGGTATACTAGCAATAGGAGTCGTCAAAGGAATAGAATGAATGTCTTGAGTAGGAGGTTGTGTATAACCTAAGGTTTCGGCACAACTTTTCATAGGCATCACATTTGAATCCACAATGTGTGCAATACCACGCAAAATATCAATTCCATTCTTATCACTTTGAAGCATACGTTTTAGACCCTCAATTAAAGGAAGAGCTTGACTATCAGGGTATTCTTGAGACATCCACTGTCGAAAATCATCAAATTGGTTATCCAATTTTGAAAGTTGTTCTACAGAAACCTCATGGAGAGATTCTTCATCATTAAGAGGATTAGAGGAATTACCCATGTCCTCGTTAAAAAGGCCATTCAAATTAGGTTCCATCTCCTCAGTAATTAAACCTTGGAAGGACTTAATTCTAAGGCTTCGTCTAACGGGAATAGTGTAAGTAGGGCTTATTGTTGTAAAACTCATGCACTAAATAAAGAGAGAAGATTTTGAATTTTAGAGGTAGCAAATTTCAGTAAAACCAACCAATCTTCTAGATTTAAGCTGTTAAATACAATCAGGACAATCTCCCGAAGTTTCGGAAAAAATGTTCGGGACCGTGGCGCTCGGAGTGCACACGGTCCTCGCAACTTTTTTTGAAATTTGCAGGGATGAAAGTTATGATGATTTTACAGCTAACCTGAAAAAATTGAGTGATTTTACGATCTGTAGATAGGCCAAATTAAAGTTGCAATTTCAAAATTGAACCCTACCAAGATTGTCGAAAAATGCAAAATTTGAATTTTGAAAAAGAGAGGGCAACTGAAATTTTGAATTTTATGATTTTAGAGGGAATACCAAAAGCAATGCAAGTTTTGAAATTTGAAGGTTGACTCAATTTCACGCAAAATTCAATTTTGAAAGCGGAAATCAAAGTTGTTGTAATTAAGCACTTAATTTCAAAAGTCACAAATTGCAAAAATTTGAATAAAGCATTGAAATTTCAAATGAATGCTAACACACTTTTCAGATTTAGGACAGTAAGAAACACAATTTTGATATGAATTTTAATTTCAACAATTTTTGAATGATTAGAAGCCTCAATCCAAGCAATCGCTAGACCAACTTTGACTGCAATTTTGAAGGTGTTAAAATTGATAAAATCAGCCAAAATTCTGGATTTTAGCAGAAAAATACAGTAAGATCTAGCTCCCGAAATTTCGGAAAAAATGTCGGGGACGATGGCGCTCGGAGTGCACACGGTCCTCGCAACTTTTTTCCAAATTTTCAGGGATGAAAGATATTATGATTTTATTGCGGAATCCAAAGTTACAGCTGATTTGGAAATGTTTTGATCAGTGAAATTGTCGGACAAAGGTTGAATCAAGAGGGTTTCAAAAATTAGGGTTTTGACACTTAACCACTTAATTTTCAAAATTAATGCACAAATATGAATTGACAATTTGTAATAGAAGGGTAGATCTGAAACAAGCATTTAACAATTAAACATTTCACAAGTTTAATTACTTAAAAAGAAAATTTAGGGTTTTTATGCAATTAACCTCTAAAATTTTGCAAAAGATCAAACATGGAAATGTAATCAAGGAATCCAATTTTCAGATCTAACTATGAATAATCCGAAAGGATGTTCACGTCGGGTTCACCAAAATGTAAAGCAAAAAATAATCGAACCCTAGTCATTCTCCCCTCCCCAACTCCGAGGAGAGAGAAGGGAGAGTCACTAGGGTTGATGGTTTTCACTTAGGGGAGACTTTACATTCAAAAGAGGGGTTAAAACCCACAAGATCCAATCCCACGCAATGCAAGATTGGATTCTAAATGAGTTTCAAGGGTTGTGATAGCAAGGATACCCTCTTTTGTAAAGAATGTAGATAGAAAGATTGAACTAGGAATGCATAGAAAGTGAGAAAGATTTGCTTATAAACTGAGTTAGGGATATAGGATGAAGCTGCGGACCTGGAATTAGCAGTAAAATGTCGAGACGGCGCTGTCCTGCAAATTTGAGCAAAAGTTGACGGGACGATGGCGCCTGGCGTGCACACGGTCCTCCGAAAAATCCGCAAAATGAAGGGGGATCTGTTCGTCTCTGCACAAGGATTCTAGATCTTCAATTTCAGCCGCGTACCTGCAACCTACACACAGAAAAGCGAAGACGATTGGGGGGTTAGGGATTAGGGGTTTTCCCTTAGGTCAAACCCCAGTTTTGGAATTAACCAAGAAATGAGAAATGCTGTAAATGTAATGTAAAACAAGTACTAATACCTTGTTGTAAGGATGTTTGTATCCTTATATGCAAAGGTATAGATGTTGTTGTTTGTTGTATGTTGTATGTTGTAGCATGTAATGTGTTGTAAGTGATCTCCTCTTCAATGGTTGAGTCCTTGTCTTGAATGCAACACTTAGCCTTGAATGGAGACTTAGAATGATCAATTGCTTGAAGGAATGCTTGAATGCTTGAATGCTTGAATGTTTGAATATCATTTCCACGCCTTGTACACATATGTCCTTCTTCCTCAAAATGGGAGAGGAAATGTAGTTTATATACTTGTCAATTAGGGTTAAAAGACTGATTTTTTCGACCTTGGGCCGACCAGGAAGTACTATTTTCCAAATTGCAAACATAAAGACCCAAAGCCCCATAGGAGACCGGGCCCAAAATAGGGCCAGGGACCAGGGCGCTGGGCACTCTGGTCCCACCTCCCGGGACAACAGGGTGCAAGGAGGATCAGGCAGGGTGCTGGAAAAATGCAGTTTTTGATGTCATGAGCAAGTTTCGGGGTCTCCATTCAGGTTCCGTGTTGCATCGCCATCGTGAAGACCCAAATGCAGTCAAAATTGCAAGTGTCGCAATTTTAGGACGCTACATTGACCTTTTGCTTGCCTTTCTGATCTTCAAAAGGGTTGACCGGTTTGCTCTTTCTGGATCTACAAAACTTCTCCATGTGTCCCGATTTATGATAATGATAGCAGGTCATTCTAGATGATCACCAAGGTCTTGCATTGCCTCTTCTAGTTCTCCTTCTGCAACTCATAGCCACATGACCAAAATTGTTACAAATGGTGCAAATGACAGTTGTTACCATTTCCATCTCAAATGGACTAAACCGTTGTTGTAGGGTCTTTGCCAGTTCATGTTACCCCGATTATCATAGTTTCTCATCCAGTTTCCATTTGGTCTTGGATTCATATGAGGTGCTGGATTAGTTGCTCCATATCTGCATTCAACTAATCTATGTTCATACATATTGCATGTGAAGCAATGACCTTCAAATTTCTTTGACACATACCTAGCATTAGAATTGTAGCTTGAATTTCTATTAGGTTTGTCTCCTCAAACATTTGCAGTGTAACTAGGTTTATGGCAAACAAAGAAAATAGGTTTGAAGACCTTCTTACCAGTGGAATTTTTGACCTTAGGAGCAGATTTGTTCTTAAGAGTGTTTCTCTTTGTACCAGATGATTCTCCTTTCTCAGATGTGTTAAAACCAAGTCCAGAGGTATCACCTTTCATCCTTTGTGGTTGGATTTGTTCATCCAGCAAGGCATAACTCTTCTTGAACTTATCTAGTCTCTCATTAGCTTCATTGAGTTGCTTGGCATGATTTTCATTATGTTTTGACAGGCTTTCTCTCACAGATGATGCTAGTTCAATATCTAGCTGTAAGTTCCCTTTTTCTTCTCTTTCTACAACCAAATTCTCATGCATAGTGATATTTTCCTGCTTGATCTTGCCAATATCTTGATCTCTTTCCTTGATAAGATCTTCAGTTGTTCTTTTGGCTTCCAGTTCCTAACTCATGCGGATAGTCAAACTTTCTAACTCTCTCCTCAGATTTAGTTTCTCACCATTTAACTTTTCAACTTCCTCGGCTAAGGCATCAATATTGGCCTCATCTGAAGAATTGTTATCAGATATCTCCAACAGTTGTTCAGTTAGCTCTCTCCTTTTGACTTGTGAAGCTTTCAGTTTGACCCTAAGGTGTTCAAGCTCATTTCTACTAGCTTCAAGCTCTCTAGCCATCTCAAAGTAGCTCATGTCTCCCATGGTGGTTTCAAGGCTCCCTTCTAAGTGATTAGGCTTTAAGGAAGTTAGGCTCTCATACCAATTGATGGACTTGAAAAGAACTAAGAGGGGGGGGTGAATCAGTGACACCAAAAATAAAACTACTTCAACTAGTAACCGGTAGATGAACTTAACAAAGCTTTTAAATACAATGCATGCAATCCAAAATGATATAACGACATCCACAATAAGTAAAACATCCACCATAACACAAGTATTTATACGTGGAAAACTCAAATAAGTAAAAACCATGGTGAGATGGAACTCACAAGTTAACTATCTGCAGTAATAGATAACTGACCAGTTAAGGTCTACAAAGTGCTCTAGTAGGAGCGAATCTTGTTAGAGATCCCAAAGCTTGATTAAAAGATTATACCCTATGAAAGGTAGTACCCTGTTAGGAGTAACCTTGGTGGAGGATTTCTAAATCCAAACTAATGGATCACCATGTTAGAGGATTTGAACAATGAAGCTTATTAGAGCTTACCTAGTTAGGGGATTTTAATTCTGTTGTAATTGTTAGAAGACAACAAAATTTATTTGATCTGTCTGAGTAGCACAATACTTGCTTGATCAAATCATTTTAAGCATATTCAACACTGCTTCTCAACATACTCTGCAACTTAACACTTTTTTCTTTTCACACATAACATATCACTTTTGCTCATATAAAATAATTAATTATGATGTCAATATATATACATTTAGATTTCATGTCGACCACAAGAGATCATAACACAATTACCTAGGTGCTGTGTATCTGGTCAAGTGATCATAATTCATCACAAAAGTACTGCCAAATCTTGTCAGTTGTGATAACTCTCACACAATATACAAATACCAATTGGAACACCTAATACCGGTTAGAGTTAAACCACTTACGCTTCTGAGATAGTCTTCGTTGGATCTTCATGTTGATGTTGAGACATATATAACCAAGTGGTTATCTCTATGCATATACTGGTTGTCTCCAAGTACTAGTTAGAAATAAACCTTTAGTATACCGGTTGAAGTGTAAACAACTTTGAAGTTACACTGGTAGATAATATAAACATATGTGTGTGTATGTGTTTCATCAATGGCAATATATGATGAATTCATTACAATCATCATCAAGCCAACACTCTTTTCCACCAAGTAACATAACACTTGATCCAACATGTCTTTCTTCACCTTATCAATCAAGGGATCCATTTGAAACTTTCTACCCTCCTTGGTGATAACATAGGAATTCTTCTCCCCATCATGTATGGCTTTGACATCATATTGCCAAGGGTGTCCCAACAACAGGTGACATTCATCCATGGGTAATATGTCACATAGAACACTATCCTTGGAATCTCCTATTTCAAAATCTAACCAAGTTTTCTCATCTACAAGCACATGTTGACCTTTACTCAACCAAGATACCTTATAGGAGGTGGTATGTGGCAACCTTTTCAATTTTAGTTTGTCTACCATCTCAACTGCTACAATATTCTCAGTAGACCCTGAATCCACTATAAATTTACAAATCTTACCATGAGATCTACAGGTGGTTTTGAAAAGTGTCTTCCTTTGTGTAGGTTCTTTGGACTGTGGTACCTTCAACAAGGTCCTTCTTAGCATCAAGTTCTCTCCCTCTAGGACTGGTCTTGCCTTGTTGATTAGTGAGGTAACACTTTGACAACCCTCCTCTTGCAACAACTAAGTTTTCATGTCTCCCATGTGAAATCTTGAAGTCCTTTTAGGACACCAACTCATGGTATGTCCCACTTGATGAAAATGGTAGCATTTTCTAATGAAGACTATGGTTCCTCTTCTCGAATTGCCAAAACTGCCTCTATAGCTATTTCTCCCTCTAGAGTTGCCTCTAAATTATCCTCCTTTGTTAGAATTATCACCACCATTCTATTATTGATTGCCTTCATCATTCTTGCTAGGATTGTAGCCCCTTCCAAAGGTGCCTCTTCCTCGGAAACCTCTGCCACCTCTGCCCCTTTAATTATGTTCACCTTTCTTTTTGATCTTATCTTCTTCTCTCAAGGCTAACTGAAAGCATTTATGGACTATGTCGGGTGCTATCATGTTGATTGCATCTTGAATGTTTTGCCTAAGGCCATTTAAGTACCTTGTAACCTTCTCCACTTCTTCTTCTTGCTTCCTAGCTCTTAGGGTAAGTTTGTTGAGCTCCTCTGTATAGGTACTCGCATCCATTTCTCTTTGTTTCAAATTCAGCAACCTCTTGTGCATCTGCACCTCATTATCTATAGGTAGGAATTGAGTTTTAATCCCAATCTTAATTCTCTCCCAAGAGGTGATCTTCTTTCTTCTAGTTTGTTCTCTTTCCTCTTGCATCATGTTCCGCCTGGCATTTGCATGAAGATTGCATTAATGATATGTTGTGTTGTCATTAATGTCAATTAATTGGTAATGATATTGCTAATATTATTGATATTGTCTTGTAACTGATAGGAAGAGATTTGTGGAAGATATTGTAAACCGGTATGTAAGTTTGTGAGTTGAACCGGTAACCGGTATAAGAGGTTTAAACCCTATCAGTTGTTTTTTTGTTGAACCCTAACCAATTAAAGGTTGCTGAATTGGTTATGTTGGTTTATGATCTAATGATGAGCGGTAATCATGACAAAACGTGTGATCATTGTATGAAGATAAGTTCAAATTGTTTTGGCGCATTTTTGTCTAGGGAATGAGCAAAGTATTGTTGGCAGTGGGCCAACGTCCCTCGTGGGGATTCGCGATGTGGTTTAACAGCCTCCTGTGGATTATATAAGTCTAGTGGTTGTATCGAGCATTGACAGGTCAATCTTTTGATGCAATGGAAATCCTAGCTTGTAACAAGTGGTATCAGAGCTTGGTCATAGGTTTGAATCACGCAGGCCACGACAAGTGACGTTGGGAGGGGGGTTGTTGGCAGTGGGCCAGTGTCCCTCGTGGGGATTCACAACCTGATTTAATAGCCTCCTATGGATTCTATAAGTCTAGTGGTTGTATCGGGCATTAATGGGGTGATCTTTTGGTACAACGACAACCCTAGCTTGTAACAAGTATACTACGTCTAATGTAAAGCGTGTGATTAGTTACTGAGTCTGATGAAGCGGTGATCAAGGAGCGGTTGGAGTTTTCTTGATTAATGTGTACAGATTGCTATGTAAATCCAACGGTCATACTTGAACCTATTTGTTTGTAATCTCTATGAGAGAATTAGGTTTTTGTTGTGTTACCAACCTAATTGATTTTTTATAAGGTGGATGAAGTTGTTTTGTAAAGGTGTTGGCAGAAATCAGTTGAGTGAGTGGTTGCTGAACCGGATAATAAATCTGCACTTTGAGCAAAGGTAGATGGAAACTTAAAAAGAATCCAATCAAGAAAGTGCAGTGCTATTCAGACAGATCAAGCAAAACCCTGTTGTTTTCTAACAATTATAGCAGAACTAATATCCCCTAATCAGGTAAGCTCTAACAAGCTTGGTTACTTCTTAAATCCTCTAACAAGGTGATCCATTAGTTTGGATTCTCAAATCCTCTACCAAGGTTACTCCTAACAGGGTACTTTCTTCTAACAAGGCATTTGTAGTCAATCCTTAACCAAGTGATTCTTAGCATGACTTTTGTAAAAGCTTTAACAGGCTTGGCTCCTAATAGGGCGAACTTCAAAAGACTTCAGATAGTTATCTTGTGAGTCTCATCTCACCATGGTTTTTCTCATTTGGGTTTCCATCTTGAAAATATTTGTGTCATGTGGTGAATGTTTTTGTGGTTATGATCCTATGGTTGATTTGATTAACTACTTAACTATTCTGACAAGGCATGATAACCAGAAGCATTGAGAAATGAAGTCAGTTGACATATGGTAAAATATTTGGATGTTTACAAGTTTAATGTTGTTTACTACTAAGTTGGTATAACAGACAACCGATTGATATTGGTTTTTACTTATGAAGATTTTATCTTGACAGAGATATTTTATTGATAAGTTTACTTTTTGTGATTGAGATTGAGATTGGCAAAGTTTGTATCAGTTTTTCAATTTACTGATTCACCCCCCCCCCCCCCTCTCAGTAATCTACTGGATACTTATTCTTTCATCATACCATCAATTGGTATAAGAGCATCTCAGGTCCTCTAAGATATAAGCCTAATAGGCTGAGGAAAAGATCTTGCAGATCATGATGAAGAAGGAAGGTTCAAAGTTTAACAAAGAGAACTATAGAAGATGGAGCGACAAAATAAAAATTTACATCAAGAGTCTAGGAAGTCAGTATTGGGAACATGTCAATACTAAATATGTTGCACCCACTGGGATTCTAATCGATGCTCAGAAGAAAGAACAACAAGAAAATCATCAAGCATTAGAGGCCATTATCAGTTCCATGTCTGATGCTGAATATGTAGATGTTCATGGTCTAGAGACTGCACATGAGGTATGGCAAAAACTTGAAGAGATTTATAGCGGTGATGAACATGTTAAGATTGCTAAAGACGAGAGTCTAAGACGAAAGTTTGATGACATGCAGATGATTGGAGGTGAGAATATCCAGCAGTATGGTCAAAGGATAAAAGAGATAGTCGGTGAAATTAAGAGTATAGGAGGGAAAGTGGAAGATGCCACACTGATAAGTAAGGTACTAAGAACCCTACTACCGGTCTATGCTATTTGAGTTGCAGCTATTTAGGAGCTGAAGTCCATAGACAAAAATAAGGTAACTCTTGACTCCATCATTGGAAAACTTACTTCTTTTGAATTAAATGGTTATGATGGTAGTGTACAAAAATCAAAGTCTACATTCAGAGCTTTTATCTCTAACCTATCTATGAGGAAAAGTAGAGATACTAGTCATGGTTATGAATCTAGATCTAGCAGAGATGTTGATGATGACGACAGTTTAGTGGAGCTTGAAGCATTGTTGGAAAAATGGCTACCTAGAGGCACTGGAAAATACAAAGGTAAATTACCTTTAAAATGTTTTGCATGCAACAAGATTGGCCACATAGCTGCTAACTATCCTAATGGTGAAAATGAATACAAGAAAGAAAAATTCAAGAAGTATAAGGGTAAAGGCAAGAGAGATTTTCTTATTGTTGTTGATAGTGGTATCACTGATGAAGAATCTGATGGTGATTCTAGTGAAGATATTGTGTTTGTAGCTATTAAGGAAGAGATATCAGACCATAAGGTATTAGTGTCCAAGATGGATAACCCTGATGATTGGATCATTGATAGTGGTTGTTCACATCATATGACTGGTGATCGGAGAAAATTTCTTTCCTTGAAGGAATTTGATGGTGGTGTTGTAATATTTGGAAATGACTCACCCCACATGGTTAAAGGTAAGGGATTATTTCTCTTAATGGGAAGAGTAGTGCTGACGACGTCTACTGGGTTGAAGGTCTAAAACACAATCTTTTAAGCGTGGCACAACTTAATGACAAAAGATACCCACTGGAGTTCAAAAATGGTATGTACAAAATCTTTGACAACAAAGGTGAATTGAATGCAACCGGGAAACAAACTAAAGGTAACCTGTTTCACCTTAATCCTTAAGTTAGCAACTATTTGATTGCAAAAATAGATGATAGTTGGCTTTGGCATAGGAGATTTTGTCATATAAACTTTGATAACATTGTTAAAGTGAGTAAGTCCAAGACAGTGAGAGGTTTGCCTTAGTTAGACAAACTGGTTAATGCTCTTTGGAAAGAATGCCAGTTAGACAAGATGACTTCTTCAACTTTCAAGAGAAAATCCTTCTCAGTGGAGCATTTGTTAGATTTGGTTCATACAAATCTTTGTGGACCAATAAGAACAAAAAGCATTCAAGGTGACAAATATTTCATGATCCTCACTGATGATTGCTCAAGAATGATGTGGGTCACATTCTTGAAGGATAAAACTGAAGCTTTTGGTAAATTCAAGGCATTCAAGGCCTTAGATGAGAAAGAGAGCGACAAGAAGACAAAATGTCTAAGAACAGATCAAGGCAGTGAATTTACTTTTGAGGAATTCACTAGGTACTATGATGAATATGGCATCAAATGATAGCTTTCTGTACTGAGGAAACCACAGCAGAATGGTATCATAGATAGGAACAATCGGTCAATGGTTGAAGCTGCTAAGACAATGTTGATACAAGGAGGTGTAGTGAAAATATTTTGGAGATAAGCTGTCAGTACGTCTGTCTACACTATGAACTAAGTTCTAGAGAAAAGAGGTAAGGACAAGACCCCTTATGAATATTGGTATGGAAGATCGCCTGATGTTAGCTATTTTAAGATCTTTGGAAGAAAATGTTTTATTAAGAGAGGTGATTACATTAGCAAATTTGAAGCTAAGAGTGATGAAGGGAAATTTCTTGGCTATTGCACCAAGAGTAAGGCCTACAAGTGTTTTAACAACCAAACACATAGAATTGTTGAGAGTACTAATGTTTGAGTGGATGAATGTCCTGAAGTTTTGAAGGAAATCAGTTTGGAAAAGAAGGATGAAGATATTTGCATTTTGTTTTTGGAACCAAAAACTGTTAAATCTGAAACCGGCAAAGCAAATTCTGATCCACCTGTTCAACCAGAATAGATAAATTTAGAAGATGATGATAATGATGAAGATGAACCTGGAGATAATGATCATGTTATTCCTAGATATGTGAGACTGAATTGCAGTCCTGAATAGATTATTGGGGATAAGGATGTTGGAGTACTAACCAGAAGGAGAATAAGAGAGAACTCTTGCATGATCTCCACCATAGAACCAAGAGTTGCTAAGGAGGCATTTGGTGATGATCATTGGGCTAAAGCTATGTAAGATGAATTGGATCAAATTGAGAAGAACAACACTTGGACCCTAATACCCTAACCAGTAAATAAGAATGTTATAGGTACTAAATGGGTATTTAGGAACAAATTGAATAAAGATGGTGTTGTAGTTTGCAATAAGACTAGGTTGGTTTGCAAGGGCTATGCTGAAGAAGAAGGAGAATATTATGGTGAAAATTTTGTACCAGTAGCAAGACTGAAAGGTGTTAGAACTTTACTTGCATTTGCAGCTCATAAGAAGTTCAAGGCATACCAGATGGATGTTAAGTCTACATTTTTGAATGGGATTTTGCAAGAAGAAGTATACATGGAGTAGCCAGATGGATATGCTTTGACTGATGAGAAAGACATGGTATGCAGATTGCATAAGGATTTATATAGATTAAAGCAAGCACCCAGAGCATGGTATGAAATACTTCATACAAATCTGATGAAGATAGGCTTTCTGAGAACCAAAGACGATAGTAACATATATCTCAAGTCTGAAGGAGATGAAATACTGGTTAGTGAAGTATTTGTTGATGATATCATATTTGGAGGTAATGATATCATGAGCAATAGTTTTGCAGATGAAATGAAAAATGAGTTTGAAATGTCTTTAGTAGGGGAAATAAAAAATTTCATAGGCTTGCAAATACAACAAATGAAGAATGGTATTTTCATTACACAATCTAAGTATGTGAAAGAGGTTTTGAAGACATTTGGAATGAGTGACTATAAACCAGTTGGAATACCAATGGTTATAGGTTAGTAAGTTGTCTAAGGAAGATGAATCTAAGTCTGTTGATGAGAAGGAATATAGGTCAATGATTGGAAAATTGCACTATGTTGTTCACAACAGATCGGATATAGCCCATGTGGTTGGCATAGTTGCTAGATTCCAGAAGAATCCTAAGGAAACACATCTAATAGAAACCAAGATAATCTTTAGATATCTAAAAGGTAATGTTGACTATGGATTATGATATCCATATGGAGGAAACTTTGATTTCAAGGTATACACAAATGTTGATTGGGTAGGAAATGTTGATGATCGGAAAAGTACAACCGATGGAGCATTCTTTCTTGGAGGAAGACTTGTTTCATGGAGTAGTAAGAAGCAGAGTTGCACTTCATAATCTACTGTTGAAGCTGAGTATGTTGCAACTTATATGAATTGCAAACAATCTATTTGGATGAGGCACATATTGGAAGGTTTTAAGATGAAGATTTCAAAACCCATAAAGATTTTGTGTGATAATAAAAGTGCCATAAATATTTCGAAGAATCTTGTTTTTCATGCACGAACCAAGCACATTGAATTGAAGTATCATTTCTTGAGGGAAAAAGTGCAGAGCAAAGATGTTATCTTAGAGCATGTTTCTACCAAGGAGCAGCTTGCAGATATTTTTACCAAACCTCTACCCAAGACTACATTTGAGTATCTTAGAAGTCAACTAGGGGTTGTACCCCTTTAGGAGGTTAGTTGAGCATGATGTTGATTGCATCAGTCCCTGAACCACTTGCAGAATTTTACAGAAGGATTGGTGTAGTAGTGGAAGCTATTCCACAAGGGAAGAATTATGTTGCAGATTATTGTTGTTGTATAGTGAAATTGGTACTTACATGATTTACTTTCAATTTGGCATTACTGTCAAAGGGGGAGAAGTATTATGTGATTATGAGGAGGAGAACTAGTAACAAGATGAAGACATGGAGAGCATTGTGAATACTTGGTAATGTAAAATAGGATTGCTATTCACAATCACAACAACAATCAATAAGCGTTGGTATTTGTATTGCCATCAATACCAAAGGGGGAGATTGTTGGCATTTGCATGAAGATTGCATTAATGATATGTTATGTTGTCATTGATGTCCATTGACTGGTAATGATATTGCTGATATTATTGATATTATCTTGTAACTGGTAGGAAGAGCTTTGTGGAAGATATTGTAAAATGGTATGTAAGTTTGTGAGTTGAACTGGTAACCGGTATAAGAGGTTTAAACCCTACTAGTTGTTTTTTTGTTGAACCCTAACTGATTAAAGGTTGTTGAATTGGTTATGTTGGTTTATGATCTAATAATGAGCGGTAATGATGATGACACATGTTATCATTGTATGAAGATAAGTTCAAATTGTTTTGGTGCATTTTTGTCTAGGGAATGAGCAAAGTATATTGCATCTAATGTAAAGTGTGTGATGAGTTACTGAGTCCGATGAAATGGTGATCAAGGAGCGGCTGAAGTTTTCTTGATTAATGTGTACAAATTTCTATGTAAATCCAACGGTCATACTTGAACCGATTTGTTTGTAATCTCTATGAGAGAATTAGGTTTTTGTTGCGTTACCAACCTAATTGATTTGTTATAAGATCGATAAAGTTGTTTTGTAAAGGTGTTGGCAGAAATCAGTTGAGTGTGTGGTTGTCGAACAGGGTAATGAATCTACAGTTTGAGTAAAGGTGAATGGAAACTTAAAAAGGGTCTAATCAAGCAAGTGTAGTGCTATTTAGACAGATCAAGCAAAACCCTGTTGTTTTCTAACAATTACAGCAGAACTGAAATCCCCTAACCAGGTAAGCTCTAACAAGCTTGGTTACTTCTTAAATCCTCTAACAAGGTGATCCATTAGTTTGGATTCTCAAATCCTCTACCAAGGTTACTCCTAACAGGGTACTTGCTTCTAACAAGGAATTTGTTGTCAATCCCTTAACCGGGTGATTCTTAACAGGACTTTTGTAAAAGCTTTAATAGGCTTGGCTCCTAACAAGGAGAGCTTCAAATTAGTTCAGATAGTTATCTTGTGATTCTCCTCTCACCATGGTTTTTCCCATTTGGGTTGACATGTCAAAAATATTTGTGTCATGTGGTGAATGTTTTTGTGGTTATGATCTTATGGTTGATTTGATTAACTACTTAACTATTATGATAAGGCATGATAACCCGAAGCATTGAGAAATGAAGTCAATTGACATATGGTAAAGCATTTGGATATTTACAAGTTTAATGTTGATTACTGTTAAGTTGGTATAATAGACAACCGATTGATATTGGTTTTTACTTATGAATATTTTATCTTGACAAATATATTTTATTGGTAAGTTTACTTTTTGTGATTGAGATTGAGATTGGGAAAGTTTGTATCAGTTTTGCAATTTACCGATTCACTCCCCCTCTAAAAACCAAAAATAAAACATAGAATACATTACAACCTAACATTTCACAAGGTTTGAGAGAGGATATCCAACATGGAATGTTAGGTTGGAGCCATTTTGTTCTCAAGACCCTAGTTTTTAGGACCTTTGTACCCGCCTGCAACTAAAATGAAGATTATTCATGAACTGCAACACTTCAAGACTCCGAATCAAAAAAAAAAAACAAAGGTAAGACACCAATCTAACAATCCATGACCCCTTTTTGGGATTCTCAATCCGTATAGGCCATACAAATTTGCAAAGAACAACAAAAAATTGGAAGAACACACCAAATAGGAAACCAAAATTGTTTATTTTCTTCATATTTTCAACAAAAAGAACAACCGTTTATCATTGGTCTTTCCAAACCTTATACTGGTCTTGGAGTAGTTACACACACTCATAGCCAGCTGTGACAACCAACTAGTTATTGGTGTATGAAAATGTTGCAAAGGTTCTATGAGCAACTTTTACAATGTTTGCAATTTGTTGCATAGGTGAGAAACTTTGCTCAAACCCAAACTTGGTCACTTTCAAATGACTCATATGACCTTAAAAAACTCAAAACAACGTCAACCAACCTAACATTAACCCAAAAACAACTTATCCTATTAAGTGCTCTACCTGGCACCCTTAAGAGCTCACATGCCAACATTGGCCAAACAAAGACTCTTAGGGCCCTTACAATCATTTGAGCACACACTCAATGGCCTCTTGGTATTATTACAAAACTAAAAACATGATTCCAACAACCTGGAAACAATGTTACCAGAATTTGCTAAGTGCCCCTGCACCAAAAAGGTTCTATGCTTATGAGATGTTTGGACATATCTCTAACCAGTGCAAGATGAGATCAAATCAGATGAACTTTCAACCTATGAAAAATTATGTTGTTTGTCATTCATGCAATAAAAATGGTCACGTTGCAAAGTACTACAAAAGAAAGAACATTGCTCTGGTAGATAAGAACAAATCAGATGAGAAGGGAAAAATAAATGTAGAAGAGATAAGAAACAAATATGAGAAGATGTGGGTCAGAAAAGATGAATCTAAAGTAGAAAATGGATCTGTACCTGAATCCGGTGCAGTATCTTCAACCGGTAACTAGGGTTGTTTGCCTTAGGAGATATTTTCATGCAGATTCCAAGAAGCCCCTCTTTAGTGACTTGCAATCAATTCTGAAAGATTGCAAAAGGATTGGATCATGTATGCAAATGTTATCCAAAATTTTCAAAAAAGATTTGATGCTCTAGTATGTGACTTCATGAAAATCAACGTAACCTGTTGCAACATTTATTACAGTAGAAAATTATCTTTTCGAAGGATAAAATTGCATTTCAAAGTTTCATTTGTTACAATGCGATCAAGTGAATAGTGCAGAGAAGAAGAGCGAAGTGATTTGGTGATTTCAACAGCAATTTCAACAATCCTAAAGAAAATTTCAGTGTCCGGTTGTGAACCAAGGTATTTATCTGTTCAGGTTTTTAGTTTTTGCAAACCCTAGCATTTGAAATGGCTTCATCTTCTAGTTTTGCTACCCCTTTGATGGTCAAGATTAAGGACAGGGCCAAACCTATTTTTGAGAAACACCCTTTCAAGTCGGTTGAGGATGATCCAAAAGGTGCATTTTCATCAGTGCCCTATGGCATTCTCCATAATGAAGACATTAGGGCTTATATCCACTCTGATCTTGAGGAGCTTGGTAATGCCATTATGTTAGACCTGTACAACAAGCACTTGGTGGACGGTTTGGGTAATCTCAAACCCGAATACAAAGTTCTTTAGGATAAGGGTTTCTCACAATTTGTTCATTTTTCGTTGTTTGATGAAGCAAAGTGGATCTGGTATATTCTTAGCAGTGTTCATGATGAATTCATATGGCTTGATAGGTCACACAAGATCACCAAACAAGTTATTCGAGTTGTGACATGCCTAGCAGAAACTAGTTAAGTGCCCAGCCTGAGGAAAGTGTTGAATGACACGGTGATGGCCACCACTGGATCCAAATTTGATAGTAGATCGATGACCATAAATGACATTCTGGAGAATAATGTGAAATTTGCATCAATGATGGTCAATTACAAGGTTTACCAATCAAGTAGGTACAATTTTGTCTCCGGTACTACAAGTTACTCTACATATCATATGCTCAAAGAAGACAAAAGTTATGACCTATTCACAACCCTCCTGAATGAGTTATTGAGCAATTTGAAGAACATTAAGAAGGATAAAAAACACACCTTCAAATATGGTACACTTCTTATTTTCTTGGCTTTAGACTTCTTGAATGAGATACCCGGTATACAAGGAAAGGTCCAATGGGCCTATGATAGACCGGTGGCCATGTAGATCAAAGAGGGATTATTGGTAGTTGGAGATGCAACAATGAGAATATCTTCTCTCTGGGGATACTTTAAATCTTTCTAAGTAGCAATGAAAAGTAGAGAGAGGATCCCTAAGGAAATAGTTGAAAAGTATGAGAAAACCATATGCTTCATGGTCGACAACAATAAATGTTTGATGGAAGTTGTGGAGCCCCGAATAGTGTGGATCATGCCCATGGGGTATGCAGTTGACTCTCTCACACTTGAGGAATATGACCAATATCTTTTGAGTCAACCGATGGATCCCAAGGAAGGGAGATTTCGTACATTCAAGGAAAAGGATCTTACTCTACACATGCAATTCACTGCACCTACCAGAAAAAGGAAAGTCATAAAGATGGCTGAGGAGGTGGCAGTTCAGATGGATTTCACTCAGGAAGAGGTGAAGAAAGAAAGAGAGAGACATGCATAGAAAAAGGCCAAAGATGAAACCAAGAAGCCTAAGGTTGATCTGGTTTCCTCCAAGGTCAAACCTAAAGAGACCAAGTCTGCTCCTACTCTGACAACACAATCTGTAGGACCTAGCCCATCTAAAAAGGGTGTACTAGAGAAAAAGGAGAAGCCCAAGAGGACCTATGTTGTTGTATCTCCGATGGCTTTTGAAACAAAGTCTGAGGAGGAAGAAGGAAAGGAGAAGAAGATAGGAGAATTCGTTAGAGTGGTGAGGAAGCCGCAATCTGGTGGAGCCCAATAGAGTATGAAGAAAAAATCAGATCTTGTTTCCGTCGGAAGACCTAAGAGAGAAATAAAAGTCAAAACTCAACCTAAGCCAGGTAAATCTAAATTTGTTCCCTCATTGACAATAGATCAGTTAATTGATGAAATAATTGTAGATGGAAATTTGAAGAATCTTAGAGCTTGTTATGAGAAATTAAATGAAGTTGATCAGAGAAAAATTCAAGAAGCTACTATATTGTACATACATAATTTTATTAAGACATTAATTGAATTGGAGAAGACCATTCCCAAGGATTTGTGCAATCTCATTGATGCAAGAAGAACGACTACAAGAAAAAAAGATACGAAGATGAAGGAGAGAGAGCTAATAAATGTTTGCACCTATATTGCTCATGATGAAGCCAAGAGGCTGATTGAGGAGGCAAATAAGAAAGATTTTGGAAGTAAAAAAAAGGTTAACAGACTAATGATTGGGAAAGTGGAAGAAGTGAGGAAAGAAACATAGGATATATGGAGAAAAATCATTCAAAATGATCCCCTATACAAGGATGTATTTAAGTCCTCCTAGCCAGAAGAAAAGAAAGGTGTTTCTGATGGTTAGAAGGATGAAATTTAGACTGAACAACATCTAGAAGATCAAGGTAACACTAAAATTGATGTTGAGACTGATGATACCCCTCTGGTGGTGGATAGGTCTGCAACCCCTAAGCTCCAATAGGTTGATACTGCACCAAGTGGCAACACCGGTGCAAAAGATAAAGGGAATGAGTCAGAGAAGAAGGATGCTAAGTGTGCAAAGGCAAAGATCACTGAGGTAGACAAAGGAAAAGGAGTATCTAATCTAGTAATTGTCACTCCTCTGGTTACATGGACCCCACCTCAAATCCCTATCAATCTTGATGGTCCGTTGAACCTTGGGAAGATGTCTCCTGATGATAAGCTTGTGCTTGCAACTGCTATGCAAGCCCAAGCTAGCCAGGATTTGGTGAAGTCTAAATCTGAGGATAAGAAGCTAATTTTGATGTCAGTTGATGTTTTGTAGAAGGTGGACCCAAATGTACAACTAGATTATAATAATATCCCATTTGGTAGATTGTTGCAATTAATTAACAATGTAAATACCAGTTTTGATTATTTAGAGAAGTCTGCTACTCAAATTTTTGGATAAATTTAAGGATGTTAGGATACAAACATTCTACAAGATGATTGAGGATGATAGAATGAGACTAAATAAGAGATTGTAGATTATTTCTGACACATTATCAGAAGGTGGTAAATTGTACAAATCTTGCCTAATTTTGCCTAAATTCACTATAGATATAAACAAGTAGATAGGTGTTTGCTAGGGAAAGATCGCTAGTATTTCACAGTCCTTTGATCCAAATGTAACTTTAACCAGAAGTGTTGAAGGGCAGGTTATAGCTCCAAATGATCAAATCTCAAGCCTCCAAGCAGACAAGGACAAAATTTTGAGAAAAGTTGGTGAACTCCAGAACCTAATTTCTCCCCAGTTGGACACCATGCTGAGTAATAAGGTAGATTGTATGAAGGAGATGGCCCAGCCTGTGTCATCTAACCTAAGAGAATTAGAGATTCATGCCACTATATTTAGTGTATTCATCACAATTTTGGATAACTTGAAGAGTGGGTGGGATACTCAGCTAGGATTTTTGAAGACTATTTATGTTGATATCTTCAAGTATTTGTAAAGTTTTTGGTGAATGTCTCTGTATATAAGTGTTCGACAACACCCCATCTTTGACATTGCTAACAAAGGGGTAGAGGAATGGTGAAAAATGTATAGTATAGAAGAGTGGAATTCTTTGTCTAAGGGGGATCCTTAGAAATTCTTTTGAGCTGGTGTACAATGCTCAACACCAAAGGGGGATATTGTTGGAAATTGACACTCATCTGGTGCGTTCTGGTGGTTTCTAGTGGCTGACTATTGGTTTAGGGTTGTCATTGATGGCAACTCTTCATGAAGATTTGATCTGGTGATCGTAATTCTTCTTATCCGGAAGTGGGTGTTAATCGGTTGCTAGTTAACCAGTATCTTAGGAAGAATAGAGCATTTTTGGGTCTGGAAGCTTTCTGGTGATTTCGGTGCATTGAATCATGTTTTGGATGAATGGGCTGACTTAGAAACATTATTTAATTATTGTTTTGGTTATCTAAATTTAACCTTTGTGATCCGGTCAAGCCAACATGTGACTATACATTATACTAGTAGGTCAACATGATGTATGATCTATTTTGTGATTGTCGGTATATAAGTTTGGTGTGGATGATATTTTTGGTGAATTATGTGAACATATGCAAGCAAGATGAGATTGAGAATTTGTTTAGGCATAGTTTTACATGCGCATTCTTGATCTGATAGCTGACGGAGACAGCAAATAGGGTAGAATAGAGCAGATGAGAGAAGGTGATCCAGTCGGTGTATTCAGTACTTAACCGCAACTCATCCAGGCATTTTAGATGCTATTTCAGAGTTCATTCATTGTAATTCATCACTGTAACTATCTTTTAAGTCAATAAGACTTCCCTGAGGGTTGTAGCCTTCTGGGTTATTGTAACTGAGTAGTGAACTCTAGGCAGTGTGCTTGAATGCCTGTGCATTCTTAATTTTACAATATTATATTTCTACTGGCCATAGTAGAATAATATTATGGGTTCAAATCCCACTGTTGTTTTTACCATTTGGGTTTCCACATAAAAATCCAGTGTTATGATCCTGTGGTTGTTTTTTTTATGTTTTTACATTTCAGTTTCAAGTTTTTGCTTCCGGTGGTTTAACGTTAAGTTTGAAAATTTGCTAATCGGTAGATCACTGATTCACCCCCCTCTCAGTGATCCCCAATTCCAACACAAATAGCTTGATAATAGCTACAATGACTAGCAAAAAAAATCCAAAACTTAGCTCTAAAGAGGCCTATTATTGTCCTTTTAAAGTATAATAGCTTGCCAATTGAAAAAACTTGAAAAAAGGACTAGTGTTTGTCCTTTTTTTTGGTCAAAAACCTCTTGGGAATCTAGTTTATGTGTCCCTCTTTTGAAGTTCTTTAAAATGCTTCAAAATGGTTGGAAGATGCATCAAAGTCTTCTCCATTGACCCTTGTTGATGAAGTTAATTAAATAGCTACTAGTTGCATGGAATTGCATTAAAAATGGTCAAAATTGCCTCCATAAATTTTCTTGATGACTTGAATAGCTCACCCATATATCCTAGATTCTCTCTATGATATCTCCACCTCATCCAACTAATCAACAATCTCCTAAAAGACTACAACAAGCCTCCTAAGTTTCTTGGGTCGAATGAACTAGATTTTGGACAATAATGAACCCTCAAATTGCTTGAAACTAAGTCACTAAGGCTTGAAACCAATACTTGAATGCATCTATACCTAATAGGCACCTTAAGTCATGTCAAAAATGTCACTAAAGAGTCATAAGACTATTGTTACTATTGCATTTTACGTACTTTCTCTTTCTCATTGTTAGCTCAGCTATGCATGTCTTTTCTAACTATCAACTTTAGAAATTTCTATCATTATTATTGTATTTGGTCACATATATTCTCATATCAATGTTTTTTCCATCATGGGTCTTCATTTGTTTGTATTAAAATGTCTTACTCACAAGTAATAATGACTATCTTCTATATTTGTATACTTCCATTTTGAAGACTCCCATGAGACTTTCATCTTTCATTTGTGATTTTTATTTGTTGCATGAAAACTCCTTGAAAATAATGTGAAGTTTTCTTGTCATATTCTTACAAAAGTGTCATGCATCATGGTTGGCTTGTGTCATACTGTCACTAGAAACTTCTACCCTCTAGCAAATTGTCCTTTGGATTGTGACTCTCCAAACTCATTTTTATCATGGAATGAACCTTCTTCCTTGCATTCGTCCATGTCCTTAATAATTTTCATACTTTGCATTTTATTGTCATCTTATTTTCTCTAAGACCTAATTTCTTGCGTTTTTAAAAATATTCTTGGATTATAACTTTTTCTGCTCATTATACCTTCACACTATCATAAACTATGCATTATCCAAGTTATTTTTTACATCACTTAATTCTCTACTCATCTATTTGAGATAAGTAGTAAATAAATTCCCATGCTTCATCATATCACACTCTTGACCATACATATAAACATACTTTCTCATGGACTATTATGAAATCATCCTTTCTAATATGCCAAAAGTGTCCTATACATATGAGATCTACCCTCAAAAGGATTGCAATATGACAATCTTTATGATTTTCCATATTGTTTTTCTTGAAACTTGATCACTCGTTACACTTGATGACTAATTGGAAATCCCTAACATTTCCTTCTTAATTGTTAGAATGATTAGGATATCACTCTCTACATTCGCTTCATTTGCATGCTCCCTTAAAGGTCTCTTTATAGTTGTTATGCTCCAAGGATAGTCTTCTTTAATTGTGTTGTGAACTATTATGGTCTACCTTCTCCAATATGCACCGTGACAACCTTATTGAATACACCTATATCTCTAATATGGCACTTGATAAATATAAGAGTTCCAAATAAAGAGGATCAATACATTTATCACTTGACTTTGACATTGTTGAAGCATTTCAGTGATGACTATCACACAATTTTAAGCATAGTGAACCCTAACAAACTAGGACTAGGTGAAAGCATGCATGATTGGTTACTCCATTACATAGTTCTTTGTGATGCATTTTATTGTGTGCTTATAGCTATACCATATCCTTGAACTATTTTAAATATCTCCATACTAGAACCAGGCCATATAATCTCATGTGTAGTATCCTTTCGTGTGGCTGTCTTCATCAATGATTGTATTTATATGAGTGTGAAAGCATAGATATCTTCTTTATTCAAAAAAGCTCCATCAAATCTATTATTTTGAACCATCAGATTCT
This sequence comes from Cryptomeria japonica, assembly GCF_030272615.1. NCBI lineage: Eukaryota > Viridiplantae > Streptophyta > Pinopsida > Cupressales > Cupressaceae > Cryptomeria > Cryptomeria japonica. The sequence goes on from NC_081412.1 coordinate 294,492,499, forward strand.
TCCCGAGTGACTACCATTATGAACTCTTTAGCTTCCTAATCTTCATCTCATTTCTCTTTATCACTTAGGTTGTCATTTTGTGTCTCTTATTTCTTCAAGCTTCACAACACTGTCCACTAGACCTCATGTCTTCTATGTCACTCACTTTTACCCCCAAATCACTACCAATAAAATATCTTTCATTGAATCTCCTTTCATTTGAATGCTCACTATATTTTATTATTAACTCCTCCATTCATTTTTAAAAAAATCTCTAGGTCTTCTTTCCTCTATGTTTACTTTTGTGTTGATGTCATCCTTCACCATATTGTTATTTACTACAACTTGATAGGACTATGTAATTTCCATGTCTTCATACATCAATACAAACTATAAGCTACTTCCTTGGTCTTTCTTTCTTGTCATTTTGATGTCATTGTATATGCTATCAAATCATAGATTGTTATGTGCATCTTCATGACTATCTTTGTCATACCATGGTTATTTGAATATTCTTGTCATGAAAACCTCGACCCTTGGATGTCTAGAAAATAACTCCATGAGTTTCCTTCCAAGAATATCAAATATCTCATTACTCCATGTTGGTGCCCAAAACCATAGATTGGAAAACCAAAAGATTTGCCAAATCCTCAAGTAATCCAATCAGCCTTGGCCAACGAACAGGGATGGTTCAAGACCAAATCCCTCTGCACTTTAGGCTCCACTGAACCTAGGTGGGTATGCCTCTTCCTCTCAAGCACAAAAGAGGTTATTTATAGTGGATTTAAACCTTTTAGCAAGTTTACAAACTGGCAAATTATTGTTCTACAACTATGCTTTATTATGTTCTTTAACTTATTGCTTTGAAAAGAAATGATTGTGAATGTATATTGAAAATGAGATTGCTTTTAGGACTTAAATATAATCTGCATAGATCAGTTCATATAGGATTTGGGAAGAATGTTTCTCTATCAAGGACCTTGAATGCATACAAATTAAAACCTTAAAAGATCAATAACAGACCAGTGCCTCTATCCGGGGATATATATGACACTCTGTGGACAAAATATCTTATCAACTCAAGAGACAATTTCTCATCAACTATGAAAGTTCAGTATGTGTTACACAAACAATAAGAACTCAATCTTTCACTTAATGCAATGGCATGTGATTCACATCATAGCAAGTATATAAACATATTTATCAAGAGGACAAAGATAACTCATCAACACAAAAGTGTACACGATATTTGGAAAAAGAGACAATGAAACTTGTATATTAATCTTCAAGAAATAATTGCATACATAAGCTGCAATTGTCAATACTTTATTACAGATTTTTTGCACAAAATGATACTTCTTCTTCCTATAGACTTCTTTGATATAGAAGGATATTCAATCCCTACAACATTATGTCGTTCTTGTGACCTCCCCCCATTTTTTTTACAAAAAAATGACTCCCTATAAGTGTCTGAATCAAAAGGAATATATGAAAGGACACACCCTTTCATACACAGACAATTTCCCTCCAAAGGACACACCCTTTGGTTTAACAAAAAATTACAAATGAGAACCTTTAAAAATTCTAAATGATGCTTTAATAATGTGTCTTCTATTCTTCGTCTCGATAAAAATCTTTGGCAAATATTCATCATCCTCTCATTATTTCCTGCACACAAGATAAGCCAATCAAATTCCTTAATTTTAAAAATTAAGTATACTCCACCTTAGATTTTGAAAAGTCAATTATCTTTGTATAAATACTGGTTTGAAATAGTCCAATAAAACCAAAGTATTTATATTTTAAGAAAATAATTTTGTGAATATAACACCCATTTATATAAAAAATAATACTTTATCCTAAGATGTATATTCAAGGCATTCATTTAAGCATAAATAAATTTTATCTTTAATGCACTTTTAAATAACGTAAAGCTGAGAATATACTTCCCTTTTATTATTTTCAAGAATTTTCTCCTTTGTTGCACATCCATTCGTGCCACGTATCCTCTTCTAGTTGGCTAGCGGATCACCCTTTATCTTTCAGCTAAACTTCCTCATCGATGAATTGTTCGCAGGTCTTATCGATACTACAATTTTATTGATACCTTTTGTTTTCAATGGGACCGCGTCTGATTTCTTCGATGAACCTCATGTTGATGAAACTGCTACTTTCGGTGAGTCCCTTTTGAGATCTATTGCAGCCCCAGTTTGTTCGATGAGCTCAGTACCGCTAGACTGTTTCACTTCAACCGTTTCATTCTACTGCCTGTCGCTAGCGATTAGTTGCCAAGTCGTGATGGGTAACTGATGAACAGGTTCCCATTGCAAGATAGTGAAAGGCGTTGGATCTCTTTCAACCTGCTCGCCCCTTAACCTTCATCCAACTTCCTTAATCTACTCATCCTTTGCTTGATCTACCTCCCTCTGTGCTCCAGCACGTGTCTATTGTTTATTGGCTCCAGGATCTTTATCATGCCGCCTCAGCATGGCCTGGACTCACCACCAGAATTTGGTCTTTTGAATTGCTTCCTTAGCGGACCCCACCACTCAGTCACCATGTCGCGGCGAATATATATCAAGCACCTTTCGATCATAGTATAGTGACCACCATTGGATCAATTCATTCGATCGTCCTCATCTGCTTAGCCTTTAACCATACTTGACTGGCTCTCTCTTTTCTTTGTTTGTCTATGTCACGTGTCACTTTTTAGTTTTCTCGCGGATCCACCTCAACTATCACCGGACACCATCTGTCTTGCCATTTCATCCACTATTGGACCTGGGTTTTTCTTCTGCGCTCCACCACGTGGCACATCTTGACTCACTTGCAGATCTACCTAGATGACACCTCATCTGCCACCTTGGTAGAAGCTATATCATGGGGGATATAGGTTGTGCAACTTCATCTTGTGGTATGGCGAAAACAGTTGATCCACTTCGAACTTGCATGCTCGTTAACCTCTGATTTTCCGCATGTGCTTGGTCGCCAAGTCGTGGGTTTAAACCAGTGTGCATCTCTACCTTGCAACATAGCGACAATCGTCAGATCCTCCATGATCACCGTTTGATCAGTCAAAATTGCTCGATCTTTAACCTCCATCCTCGCCAGTCTATTGTAAAATCTTGGTTTCCTCAGGATACGTGCACGTGGGGTCCACTGGCTTCAGCCTTCTTCACACCAAAAGCCTTTTGTCTTTTGATAGTTATCATATGGGCCGCTTTGGATTTAAATGTAAAATGAGCTTATCCCACAAACAATGTGAGATAAAGGCTTTTCCTATGCTAGCGCAGTACACTTGAAAGTTTCCAAAGCCTTTTCCACCATTTTATATGCGTAGGTCTGGGGGTCTTGGTGATGCCAGTTAATCTTTGGACAACTCCATTTTCTTCAGTATGCTCCTGCATATAAAATACCCACAGTAAATGTTCGAATGATAAGAAAAGGGGCATCTATTATAGCACAAAGTATTTTGTAAAAATATGTGCTAACACTCCATATGTTGTCTTAATCAAGTGTGTATGACTTGTAATTCTAATTATATATTTGTCACTGTGGAGTTGGCATTGTTCTTTTCCTCTCAATGTTAGGCATAGCAACAAGATTCTTGACATTTCACAAGTTCTTCATACCTATTCCTTCAAACTCTTAAGGTATTGACCTCCATAATGAATATTTTGATGAGAGTTTTGACAATAGCACCAAGCTTTTAGAGAGCTTTGGGGACTACATAATTGGTATTTGAATATTCCAGCACAAACTTTGTTCTCAATTTCAATGTAGACTATCCTCATTGTATTTGACACATGGAATCTATGAACCCAAGTAATTGGCCTACGACATATGTTGTTTCTTGTATCATTGCTACCTTTTCATACTCTTATTATTTCTTCTATTCCCCTTTAACACTATGAAAAACTTTCATTCCTATTTTTTTGTTCCTTTTTCCTTTTTGTTTGCAAACTTTAATATTGTTTCAAACAAAATGACTGCTTGATAGCACAAATACAATCTAAAAAGAGTGAATACCTACCAAAATAAACCCTACAGTCCGACTTGTCTTCCACAAACTCAACAAAGAAATCATTTCACAATGAACATGTTATGGTATGATGATACTCCCATTTTTCTAATTCAATGCTAGCAACTACATACAAGAAAATAGCCTCAAACCTTTTGTAATGCCCCTCCAATTTTCTCTTTTGTATTATTGCTTCTCAATGTGAATTTGGCTATGTGTCTATCGTTGTGTCATTTGTGATTTGGGTGTAAACCTTTATGTGCTTCTTTGATCTTATTTTGGGTGCTTCATTGGTTGCATTGTATTACCTTGAGTGCATATTGGGTGCTTTGTTTGATATGTGTGTTTTGTGATTGTTTTAGACCTGTGATGTGTTGGATTTCCTTACAATGATTTTTTATTATGTAGTTGCATTGAGTTGTGTGATGACGTATTGTGTCTTTGATGATTTTGATGGACTGGTGTAGTGATGAAGAACTGACATGTGTGAGATGTTGATTTGAGTAATGATTGGAATGTAACAAGTGATGTTAACCTAACAAGGTTGAATTAAAAGTAGTAAATTTTATTTATGTTACTTTATTCCATTAAGAAGGTTAAATGATTATAGCATCCTAAAATTGCACCCTCTGCATTTTTTACCACATTTGGGGCCCTCACCTTAGTGTTTCTCATCCCTATTCCTAACTAGGACCCATTTATGCTTTCTGATAATGGCCATTTTTTCACATTTCACCTTGTTAGGTGCTTTAATCCTGACCCAAATATGGGGTAGGACCAAGGAGTAGCTCCTTGGTCCTCACTAGGACTAGGGAGTAGCACCTTGGTCCCCCCTAAACTTGGCCTTATTTTAACCCTTTTCCCTATCTCAAATTCAAGTGGCAAACCTTTCTTCATGTTGGCCTATGTCAAAAAATTAATATGTTTTACATAGACAAGTATATAAGGAGGTCTTCCCCTCTCATTTTGGCAATAAGGGATATAGATGGTGAAATTGAGAGCATTACAATCAAACAATCAAGAATTCAAGCATTGAAGTATTTAACATCAAGAATTTATAGAGGTCTTCAAGGCTACATATTCTTCATCTATAAATTGTGGAGAAACTTTACATCATTCATTTACAATCATGTGTGTGTGATTAGGGTTTTGTCATGTTCATGCCATTTCATACAACATATGTAATAACATTTAAGAAGCAAAGCATAATTATCATTCATTGCAGATCTGAGGAATACCTTTCCATCATTTATTTTAAGTATTTGCAATATTTCATTCAAGGTTAATTCCTAAACCGAGGTTTGACTTAGGCAAACCCCTATTCCCAACCCATTTCCCCTTCTTTCTGTGTGTAGGAAACAAGTACAGAGTTGTGATCTTCAGGATAACCTTTATTTACAGAGATGAATCAACCCTTTTTGGTGTGCAAAAAAGTAGGAGGACCAAGGCTCCCACCTCCTCGGTCTCGACATTTTGGAGCTTTTTCGAGGATCGGGTTTGAATTTGCATATACTACTCAGATCTAGGTGCGTGCAAAAATATCGCGTCTGTAGCTCACTATTTTACCTTAATTCAACATTTCAAATCACAAAAGAAGGTCAATAAATTCACACACTCCTTAAATCCATTCAACATTCAATCCCTATCATTCTTAATTTGGGATTGGATCTATTGGATTTCACCCTCTTTTGAATGTAATGGAAAATTAGCGGCTTTCATCTCTCTAATGGTGGAAGCCCTAATTTTCCACTATTACAATGATTATTGATATAATTGATGTTATTCATGTTAGATTTAGTAGATGGTTATGATGAAGATGATGTTATGATGTTGATCGTTTGGGGAATAATTATATATCTATCATTGCAATGAAATAATATTGATGTTCTCAATTAACGTAGCTAATTAGATGAGAATGTTGTTATTTTTCTTTGATTGATGATTAAATGTGAAAGGGATGATATCACATCATTTAAATATATGAGAATGCATGCGATGTTAAAATCCCCTTCTGATGATTTTGTTGGCATGATTGGCATAACTGGTGAAGATGAGATGATGGTGGATGACTGTACTGGTAGAGGAAGATGACATGATCAATTATTTATATTGTCATTGATGGAAACCAGGTTCAACTGATATTTAATTATGTTTATAGTTGGTTTTTTGGTGATTTACTTGTTGGCTAAGTGATTTGGTCTACTAGAGTAAGAGTTTGACAGGGTTTACTGACAAGATTGAGAATTAGGACTTCAATCGGTAAAAGAAAATATTTTGATGGAATTGGTAAATCGATGATGGTTGGAGACTTGTGGTTTGAGACATAAGCTTTTATGATGGATTTGTGTATGTTACAGGTACCACAAAGGCATGTTTTAAATTGTTGATGGAGTTGTGCTAGGGTTTTAGGACCAATGATGAATTCACTCAATCAGTAATGATTTATGTTATGACGGTGATCGACAACTAGTCTACATGAAGTTGGTAACATGACACAACCCGCATGAAATATTTAATTGTTGTTTTGGCGCAATTCAAGGAAGAATTTCTTGGGAATCAATGAAATGCTTAGTAGAGTGTCTTAAGGATATAGATCAGATTTCCATGATGGGTTATGAATAATCAATAGTTGATATTGCATTGTTAATTGTTATAATAATTTGGATATTGATGTGATATAATCTGTATTGTAAATTCAAGATGTAATTAGGGTTTTGTGGCCGACCTAGTTGAGATGGCTATTTAGGGTGACACAACTAATGTTTCAAGTATCGGTGGCATTAGGAGAATGAGTTAAGTCATCCCAAAGAAGAAATAGATGTGCTTGAGTGTTGCAAACTATGAAGCATAAGTGGATCTAATCTAGCAAGCTGAAAGTGCAAAGTAACAGATCATTTTTCATTGTTGTTCTCTAACAATTACAACAACATAAATCCCTTAATTGGGTAGGTCCTAACAAGCCTTTGCCATATAAGTCCCCTAACAAGTCATCTCACAAAAGAGTGTTTAAATCCTCTAACAAGGTTGATCCTAACATATCATTAAGCTCCTAGCTAGAGTGATAGGCAAATCCCTTAACCGGGTGACTCCTAACAGGGTCTGCTCCTAATTGGGCATATTGTAAGCTCCTAACTAGGCTAAACTCCCAACAGGGCATACTTAGAAAGAGTACAAATTATTATGGGTTCCAATCCCCACCATGGTTTTTCCCATTTGGGTTTCCATGTCAAAAATCTTGGTGTTCACGTGTGGAATGTCTTTTCATAGTGTTTATATTTTCATGCATTATTTCTGATTGTTGGCTATGATAAGTTTACTGTTGTTTATCTAAGATCTGCAAGTAGTTACTCATAATGTTAATAAATTGATAGATGAAGTATTATGATCTGATAATAAGTTAGTATGAGTATGTGTTGATCAGATATCTAGTTGGTGAATATTTTGATTAACAAGATTGCATAAGTGGGTAACAAGTGTATGAGATCTGCTAAAGGGATAGATTTATTGATTTCAAATCTGTTGAATGGTATTTTGATTTGAATTTATAAATTGTCTTAATACGAATTCACCCCCCTCTCAATATTGACTAGATCCTCATAGGATTAACAATTGGTATTAGTGTTGTGGTCTTCTATGTGCAGAAAAGCTTAACCGCTTGAGGAAAAGATTCTTAGGAAGACAAGATGATGAAAAAAGAGGGTCCGAAATTCAACAAGGATAACTATAAGATCTGGAAAGACAAAATGAAGATATATCTCAAAGGTCTTGGTACTCAATACTGGAAACATTTTGAAACAACATATGTGGCTCCTACTACTGCTCCCTTGACACCAAATGAACTTAAAGATCAGGAGGAGAACATGCAAGCCCTTGAAGCTATTATAAGTACTTTATCTGATTCTGAATATATTGATGTTCAAGGATTGGAAATTGCACATGAGGTATGGGAAAAAAATAGAAACAATTAATGGAGGAGATGAGCATGTACAAAGAGAAAAAGAGGAAAGCTTGAGAGAAAAATTTGATGATATGAAAATGCAAGGAGAAAACATTGCACAGTATGGTCAAAGAATTAAAGAAGTTGTTGGCGATATAAAAGGTGTTGGTGGTAAAATTGATGATGATGTGGTAGTAAGTAAAATTCTCAGTACTCTTAAACCTCATTGTGCTATTAGAGTATTGGCAATCCAAGAACTGAGATCATTTCAAAGGATAAGGTAATTGTTGACTCTTTGATTGGTAAGCTTACAACCTTTGAGTTAAATAGTTTTAACAATAGTGTGGCAAAATCTACTGAATTTTCTATTAAAGCTTATGTTACATGCTCATCTTTCTAGAAAAGGAAAGAATGTATCTCAAAGTTATGAGTGCAGATCTAGTCATGGAGGTAACCGAGAAAGTGAAGACAATGAAGATCAAGTAATGGAACTTGAAGCACTACTAGCCAAGAGATTTCCAAGAGGCACTGGTAAGTATAAAGGAAAGCTACCTTTAAAGTGTTTCTCTTGTAGTAAGATTGGTCATAATTCTGCTAACTTCCCTAACACAGATAAGAAAGATAAGTTCAAGAGATTCAAAGGGAAAGGCAGAAACATTGTTATGTTACAGTGGATGAAGGTGTGACCGATGAAGAATCTGAAGATGAAGATGACAATGAGGAGATTGTGTTTGTAGTTGTAAAGGATTAATTGTCTGGTGAGAAGGCACTAGTTTCTCGTGTAGAAAATAATAATGAATGGATTATAGACAGTGGTTGTTCACACCATATGACCGGTGATAAGAGTAAGTTCCTAACTCTTAATGAATTTGATGGAGGTGTTGTTAGATTTGGAAATGATTCTCCCTATATGGTGAAAGGTAAAGGTTCTATTTCTTTGAATGGGAAGAATAATACTGATGGTGTATTTTGGGTTGATGGTCTAAAACATAATCTGTTAAGTGTTGGATAACTCAATGATAAAGGTTATTTTCTTGAGTTTAATGGTGGAATCTTCATAATTCTTGGAGGAAATGGTGAACTGATTGCTACCGGAAAACAAACAAGAGGCAACTTATTTCATTTAAATGAAAATTTCAATAGTTGTCTAGTTGCAAAGATGGAAGATAGCTGGTTATGGCATAAGAGATGTTGTCATATGAATTTTGATAACTTGGTGAAGGTAAGAAAGTCTAGTGTTGTGAGAGGATTACCGAAAATTGTTAAACCAGATAATGTGATGTGTAAAGGTTGTCAAATTGGTAAGATGACCTCTATTTCATTTAAGAGAAAGAAGTGTACATCTGAAAATATTTTGGATTTGGTTCATACTGATCTTTGTGGCCCTATGAGAACAAAAAGTTATTTTGGTGAAAGATATTTCATGCTTTTTACGGATGACTATTCTAAGATGTTGTGGGTTACATTCCTAAAGGAGAAATCTGAAGCCTTTAGTAAATTTAAAGCATTTAAAGCTCTAGTTGAGAATCAGACCGGTAAAAACTTGAAATGCTTAAGATCTAATCGAGGAGGAGAATTCACATTTGATCAGTTTGTCAAGTATTGTGATGAACAGGGTATCAAGAGGCAGATATCTTCTCCAAGGACACCACAACAAAATGGTGCAGTAGAAAGGATGAACATAACAATTGTTGATGTTGCTAGAACAATGTTATTACAAGGTAATATACCTAAGATGTTTTGGAGAGAAGTGGTAAGTACTACAGTCTACACATTAAACCGAATACTTGTAAAGAAAGACAACAATAAGATACCTTATGAGTTATGGTATGGTAAAATTCCTTGTGTTAGTTATTTCAAAATCTTTGGAAGTCAATGTTTTATTAAAAAGGATAACTACACTAGAAAGTTTGATGCAAAATCTGATGAAGGAATATTTGTTGGTTATTCTTCTAAAAGAAAAGCATATAAATGCTATAATAAGAGAACTAAGAAAACAATTGAAAGTGTTAATGTGAAGGTGGATGATTTGTCAAATAAATCTGAAGGATCAAGCAGGTTTGAACCTGAAAAAGATGATAATGAAGAAAGACTGGTGATCTTTGAACCGGAAGCATAGAATAATGATCAACTGACAAATGTAGTACTGGTAAGCAAGGACAGTGAAGAAGAAAGTAGTGAATCAACTGGTGAATCAGATGAGGAAGATGCAGAACCGACACATACGATACCTAGATATGTGAGAATAAATCACTCGCAGGACCAGATAATTGGTGATAAGAATGCAGGTGTGCAGACTAGGAGGAAGATTAGAGAAAATTCTTATTTGATCTCTATAATGGAACCCAAGACAGTTAAGGAAGAACTCAAAGATGATGATTGGGTGAAAGAAATGAATGAGAAATTAGATCAAATAGAGAAAAATTAGACATGGTCACTTGTTCCTAGATTGGAGGACAAGAATGTGATTGGAACTAAATGGGTCTTCAGGAATAAGTTAAATAAAGATGGAAAAATGGTAACAAATAAGGCAAGGTTAGTCTACAAAGGATATACGCAAGAAGAAGGTGAAGACTATAGTGAAACTTTTGCACTAGTTGCAATATTGGAAGAAGTAAGGATGTTGTTGGCATTTGCTGCATATAAGGGATTCAAAGTCTACCAAATGGATGTCAAGATAGCCTTTTTGAATGGAATTATTGAAGAAGATGTATACATTGAACAACCGAATGGTTTTTCCTTGACCGATGATAAGGACATGGTATGTAAATTGCATAAAGCTTTGTATGGTCTAAAGCAGGCACCGAGAGCATGGTATGAGAGATTACATGCACATTTGATCAAGATTGGATTCCAGCGTACCAGTGAGGACAGTAATATTTATCTAAAAATTGATGGAGACAAGATGCTAATAACTGAAGTATTTGTAGATGACATAATTTTTGGTGGAGATAATAATATGAGTATGGACTTTGCTGATGAGATGAAAAAGGAATTCGAGATATCTATAATCGGTGAAATAAAGTTCTTTATTGGATTATAGATCCAACAATTGGATGGTGGTATTTTTATCTATCAAAGCAAGTATATTAAAGAGGTTTTGAAGACTTTTGGCATGGAAGACTATAAACCGGTAGGTACACCGATGGTAACAAGATGCAAGTTGACAAAGCAAGATAATTCACCTGATGTTAGTGAAAAAGAGTACAGGTCTATGATTGGTAAACTACATTATGTTGTACATAGCAGACCAGACATTGCTCATGTTGTTGGGTTAGTGGAAAGATTCCAAAAAGATCCCAAAGAAAGTCACATGGTGGTTGTTAAGAGGATGTTCTGATATCTTAAAGGAACATTAGATTATGGATTATGGTATCCTTGCAAAGGAAATTTCAATTTAGATGTTTTTACTAATGCAGATTGGGCAGGCAATGTGGATGATAGGAAAAGCACAATCAGTGGAGCTTTTCTACTTGGAAGAAGACTTGTAGCATGGAAAAGCAAGAAACAAACTTGTGTTTCTCAATCTACAACTGAAACTGAGTATGTTGTTGCATCCATGAATTGCACATAGGCCATATGGATGAGACATGTGCTAGAAGGATTCAAGATAGATATGTCTGAACCATTGACTATCTATTGTGACAATACAAGTGCAATAAATATTTCCAAGAATCTTGTACTTCATGTGAGAACCAAGCATATAGAATTGAAGTATAATTTCTTAAGGGAAAGAGTTTAGGATAAGTAGGTAAAGATGGAGTATGTGAAGAGTAAAGATTAGTTAGCTGATATCTTTACTAAACTACTGCCAAAGACTACTTTTGATTTTCTTAGAAGTAAATTAGGGTTACACCCCTACATCAGAAGAACTAAGATACTAGAGTTGCATCAATCTTGTGGATTTCATGTTTATTCTTCACTAAGGATTGATGGAGATGTGAGCTACTCCATAGGGGGAGTAGCTCTAATGCAATATGATATGATTTACAATTCTGGTTAGATTGAAGTCAAGTGATGCATTTTTAACTTTGGCATTATTGTCAATGGGGGAGAAGAAAAATAAATCTGATGATCAGGCTTGAGGAGAAGAAAAGACACCGAAGACCGGCAGATGCAGAGACCGACAGTTAATGTGCTAAGATGCATATGATTGGCATATATGATTGTTTATTGATTGTATAACTGATTGGTGTTGCCATCAATGCCAAAGGAGGAGATTGTTGGCATGATTGGCATAACTGATGAAGATGAGATGATGGTGGATGACTATACTGGTAGAGGAAGATGACATGATTAGTTATTTATATTGTCATTGATGCCAACCAGGTTCAACTAATATTTAATGATGTTTACAGTTGGTTTTTTGGTGATTGACTTGTTGGCTAAGTGATTTAGTCTACCAGAGTAAGAGTTTGACAATTTGACAGGGTTTATCGATAGGACTAAGAATTAGGACTTCAACCGGTAAAAGAAAAGATTCTAGTGGAATCGGTAAATCAGTGATGGTTGGAGACTTGTGGCTTGAGACATAAGATTTAATGATATATTTGTGTATGTGACCAAAACTACATCCTATTTTGATTACCAGAAGGCATGATTTATCAACTAATTAGTTATGGGAGAAGAAAAAAAAATCTGATGATTAGGCTTGAGGAGAAGAAAAGACAATGAAGACCGATAGATGTAGAGACCGACAATTAATATGATAAGATGCATATGATTGACATATTTGATTGTTTACTAATTGTATAACTGATTGGTGTTGTCATCAATGCCAAAGGGGGAGATTGTTGCATGATTGGCATAACTGATGAAGATGAGATGATGGTGGATGATTTTACCAGTAGAGGAAGATGACATGATTAGTTATTTATATTGTCATTAATGGGAACCAGGTTCAACTGATATTAAATAATGTTTGTAGTTGGTTTTTTGTTGATTAACTTGTTGGATAAGTGATTTGGTCTACTGGAGTAAGAGTTTGACAAGGTTTACCAACAGGACTTCAACCGGTAAAAGAAAAGATTTTGATGGAATGGGTGATAGTTGGAGACTTGTGGTTTGAGACATAATATTTTATGATGGATTTGTGTATGTGATTGGAACCACATCCTATATTGATTACTGGAAGGCATGTTTTGAATTTTTTTATGGAGTTGTGCTAGGGTTTTAGGACCAATCATGAATTCACTCAACCAGTAATGATTTCTGTTATGACGGTGATCAACGGTGATTCTACATGAAGTTGGTAACATGACACAACCCGTGTGAAATATTTAATTATTGTTTTGGCATGATCAAAGAAGAATTTCTTGGGAATTAGTGAAACGCTTAGTAGAGTGTTTTGAGGATACAGATTGGATTTCTATGATGGGTTATGAATAATCAACGGTTGATATTGCATTGTAAATTGTTGTAATGATTTGGATATTGATCTAATATGATCTGTATTGTAAATTCAAGATGTATTTAGGGTTTTGTGGCCAACCTAGTTGAGATGGCTATTTAGGGTGACATAATTGATGTTTCAAGTGTTGGTGGCATTAGGAGAATGAGTTAAGTCATTCCAAAGAAGATAGAGATCTACTTAAGTGTTGTAGACTGTGAAGCATAAATGGATTTGATCTAGCAAGCTGAAAGTGCAAAGTGACAGATCATTTTTCATTTTTGTTCTCTAAAAATTACAACAGCATAAATCCCTTAACCAGGTAGGTCCTAACATGCCTTTGCCATCTAAGTCCCCTAACAGGGCAGCTCACAAAAGAGTGTTTAAATCCTCTAACCAGGTTGATCCTAATAGATCATTAAGCTCCTAGTTGGAGTGATAGGCAAATCCCTTAACCGGGTGACTCCTAACAGGGTCTACTCCTAACTGGGCTAAGCTCCTAACAGGGTTTACTTTGAAAGAGTACAAATTATTGTGGGTTCCAATCCCCGCCGCAGTTTTTCCCATTTGGGTTTCCACGTCAAAAATCTTGGTGTTCGTGTGTGGAATGTCTTTTCATAGTGTTTATATTTTCATGCATTATTTTTTATTACCGGTTATGATAAGTTTACTGTTGTTTATCTAAGATCTGCAAGTGGTTACCGGTAATGTTAATAAATTGATATATTCATTAATACTAATTCAATCCCCTCCTCTCAGTATTAACCATTTCCTCGTAGGATTAACAAATTTTAGTTACTTCTATTATTTTTACATGTAAATGTTTATGTATATGCATGAACAAGTACACTTGACATGTAAATGTTTTAGTGACTATATGTATAGGGCATCAAATCCACATAGATTCATAGGTCTAGGCATGCCCATATCCTCCACGATGGTTACAAGAGATAGTAAACTAGCCATTAATGTTACCTAGCCATAGCCATCATCCCTAATTTAGATGATTTTTCTTAATTTCATTTATATACACCTTTGGTTACCAGTTTTGTAATGTTTGGTTAACCTAATGCATATTTGTGAATTACCAATAAAGACCGTTTATGCATAGTAGATCATATTTGAATTTACTTAATTAATGTGCATATATTAATGATATTTTAATATTACTATGTTGAATTAATATTTAGTTTTTCACTAATGCTTATATATATTCAATTTAATGTGGTTTGCATGATTTTATCTTGGGGGTCATTTTGGGGAGTTGATTGATATTTCAATTTAAACTGGTTTTATTATTATTTTATTTCTCACTCAAAAAGTGAGTTTATATTGGTATTAGGAGCTCATTTTTAAACACTTGTTATATTTTTCATATGTTTTTCTCTCAAACCCCTACAATAGAAATTTGGTTTGTTGATTGGGAGAGATTGGCTCGGAGAATTTTTGTGGGTAGAGGCTCAAAATATTTTTGTTGGTGAGTTCTACAAGCTGTCCAGATTCATAGTCTATTTTGGTGTGTGGGGATCTTACTTTTATTTTGAAGTTTTCTCCAAATTTGAGGTATGGATCTTGATTTCTCCTTTATCTCTCAATTTGAGTGTTTGAATATTGTTGCAAATGGTTTATAAAATAATTAAAAACATTTCTACAATTGGAATTTACTCTTTTAATGAAGTATTAGAAATTGTTGTTTAAATTTTGAAAACTATGGTTGATATGGGGAAACTTTGTCTAAATTTTTATGGATAAATGAAATATTGATTTTATTGTAGTTTTGGAGTATTGTGTGGTTATAGATCAATGGGTTTTCCCATATTTTAGATTTTTTAAATTTAAAATTTAAATATTTTTGGAGGTCCATCAATGGTGGTTGGCCTCCATGAATGGTTTGTCCAAAATATGATTATAGTAAAAGTTGGAATTTGTTGTTTTAGATTTAGTTGTAATTTGTGGAATCATGATATTATATGAGTAAATTTTGTTATTATATCGAATTGGATCTATTTTATTGGCATAGTGGCCAATTGAGTATGTTATGGTTTTATGTGAAAATGGCATTGTAATGTGGTTATTTGATGTACAATAAGGATTTTGGGCTCAATTGATGAAGGTAATTATCTTGAAATCACTATCTTTATCATTTGGTTTCATGATTTGGATTTCTTTGAGCCTAGGATAAGTAATAGGGTCAATGATGTGAGTGGTGTCCAATGGGGGCTAGGGCACAAAGGGGCCACCAAGGTAACTTTTTTTTGTAGATTTTGGTAATCAAGTGATAATGGAGTAAAGTAATGGGATAAAACACTAATTAGATAATCGATATCCCAAGCATACCTTGAGAGCTACCACAAGGCCAACGGTGTCTTGGGAAGGTTTTCCCACACATGCATCAATGGGACTTATTTAGAGAGACATGCTCGCTCATGTAGCAGTTGTTAGTTAGATGAGAGGGGGGGTGAATCAAATAAACTCACAATACAATATATTCATCAGATTCAACCTCGGTAGAACTTACTTGATATGCAACTATGACTGTAAATCATTCAAACTGATAAACTTGAAACAACAAAACACATTTAACACCAGATTTTAACGTGGAAACCCAAATAGGGAAAAACCACTATGGGATTTCGGACCCACTAAGACAATATACTCTTCTAGAGTATGCTCGGTTAAAAGCCAATCTTGTTAAAGATTACATAAACACATTGCTAGATGTGACCCGATCAAGGGATTTCCCTCAGATCTATCAGAATCTTTCACTTTGTTAAAAGTGACCTTGTCAAAGGATTTCAAACACTCATTCAGAATGTTACCTTGCTAGAGGATTTACAAATAAGACTGTTAGGTCCACTCGGTTAAGAGATTTCCTATCACTTACAAAATAAATAACAGTAGTAAAATATATCTACAACTTCACATCTAAAATGTTAAAGCAGACTCTATGTGCTCAAAATAATCTTGTCATAAGACTTATCTTCCTCCTTGATGGGTTTCTCAATCTGTTTTTCAATCAGATCTCCAATCTTCTATACTTGGTAATCACCTCTACAATATTACTACTCTGTTATTTGCCTGCATACTATGTTCATCAACTTTTCCTTATTTATAAGCAATTCCAAACTGCTTAATATCCTTAATCACATTTCCCATGATTAATCTTAGCCATCAGATCTTCAAACTTGACTAGGTTCATTGAATCCTTCGAACTGAAAAATGTTTTATCTTGCCTTGGAACTTGTACACCTTCCTTGGTACTTGTGCTCGGTTATGACCATTCAATCTACGTTGTAGATCCAACTCTTGTGTTTTCATTGTCGTTCATCCTTAACAAAATTCTTGCACGACATTCCAATCTCCTATAAATCTCCAGCTCATTGGCATCCTTCATTTAATAATGTATTTATTCATCCAATGCATTCTGTTACTACTCAGTTGATACTCGGTAAATACTAAACTTTACTCGGTAGACATTCTTTCTACTTTAACCGACATTGATAACCTTGGTGTTTACTGACTAGCTCCTTGCTTGGTAAAATAGAACAGTATCAAACCTTTACTCATTCTGATGCATGAAATCTTTTCTCCTTCATATTCAGTCTTTGAATACACATATATATATAGGATATCAAAACAATCAAAATAACATAATCTCATCACTGTCTAACTCGATAATAGTTGCCCATTGAATAAATTATTACTCCCCTTCATTTTCACATTCTTTCTGTGTCACTTATTGACATCTTTATACTCATCAAAACATACTTTTTAAGATATGGCAACATCATACTGAATCAGAAAATCAATTGCTTGACATCAATGACAAAATAATATTATTAAGACAGTAATCATCCTTTATCAATTATATCAACAATCTCCAACAACCTTCTCAATGTCATCATACCAACAAACTTAATGTAATGCCGACAATCTCCCCCTTTGGCATTGATGGAAATACCAACTTGATTTATTCCAATTGATTTAGACTACTGTATTTCTTCTCCTATTAACCTTGAGCTGTAAACTTCTCATGTGATCTTCTCCCCCTGTCATTAGTCTTCTCCCCCTTTGACAATAATGCCAAAAGTAAAACTAATTCATGATTATTTTGTTAGGTCCCGGAGACAACTGAGAGGGGGGGGAGGGGGTGAATTAGTTGTCAAATAAATTCAAACCAAAAATAACTTAACCAACTTAACGCTTAATACCGGTAAACCAGTTAAGTATGTTGGTAGACAGTGTTAATAGTTAATTGCTATACCGGTAAAGATTAATGCATGAAACATAAACATAAAGTCATCCACAACACATAACACCAATATTTGTACGTGGAAACCCTGTAAGGGGAAAAACCACAGTGGGAAACCTTACCCACAATCAGACGATACTACTGTAGATAGTAAGTGTACATAAATGGGGTCTGCGTATGTAGAAAGACCAACAACCTAGAGCTCACTACTCAATCACAAAAAGGGAGTCACACTGACTATATTTGGATGGTTAAATCCAATAAGAATGTACTGCACAAAATAGCATCTTCATATGTTGGATTCAGTACCGGTGTAATACTGATATGCTTCCACAAAAACCTAGCTTCACCTTCAAATGATGTCTTCGTGTATAGCTCTGCTTAATCTTGCATATACCTTCTCACAATTCTTTTTCGCATTCCACATTCGATCTTACAAATAAGATCTTACATTTATACCATAACCTAAGACCAATTTTAGTAGGTCGACTCTACAAGATATTACAATAAATTTTTTTACAAACAATATAATATTCGATGCAATAACCAATTAAACATGTTGGCTTAAAGCATTTACAGCAATAATTAATCATCTCCATAGCGTGCCATGCTGATTTGGAAAAGATAAGCCTATCAGTGTAACCCTAGGTAACCCTGGACCTATTTGCCGGTAAAAGAAAATATGCAAATATGAATATACCAATGATTAATTCTTCGAAATAAATTGTCAACATGATGTCTTCGACATTACCAAGTGTCTTCCATATCATTCCAAGTGTCGGTGATCATTATATCCTATCGGTGAACCATATACCAGTAATTGTGCAATAGTTACTTGCTTGTTGGTGAATGTTGTTGGATCTCCAAAGTGCTAGTGTTTTAGTAGGTGTTGACATCAATGACAAAACCATACCAAAATACCAACAATCTCCCCCTTTGGCATTGATGGCAACACAAGATGGAAAAACCATCAAAGTGCCAAAATAGAAATGCCAAAAACCAACAATCTCCAAAAAGATCATAACCAGAATACAGAGAGTAATAGTCTCTCCCAAACAACAATCTCTCCCCCTAGGAGAAACATGTGTTATCCAAAGTTCTCTTAAAAGATAATGCATTTTTCCATAGATGTCTCTCCCCCTTTGACATCAAATGCCAAAGTTATAATAATACCAAGTTCATATACAAAATACCAATCAATTCAATATACCAACTACTCCCCCTGAGAAGTAGCTTCCTCATCAAAGACTGGAGTAAAAGATTTCTCTGTAAATTCTGCTAGTTGATGACAATCATCAACTGTCTAAGTCTCTACCAGTGATGATATGACTCCAAGTTGATCTCTGAGATATTCAAAAGTCTCCTTAGTCAAAGGTTTTGTGAAAATATCTGCAAGTTGTTCTTTAGTATTCACATAAACCAGTTTTATCTCTTTTTCTTCAACTTTTTCCCTTAGAAAATTCAGTTTGATAGAAACATGTTTTGTTTTAGAATGTAATATCAGATTCTTAGATATATTAATTGTTGTGGTGTTATCACAATATATAGTAATAGGTTCCTTGCATTTTGTAATGCCCCGCCAGGAAACCCCTAAGGGTTTAAGTTAAAAGCACTCAATTAGAGTGTAAATTTTTTTTTTTTAAATAATAATTAAGAGCGTTGATGAAGAGTTACAACATTAAGATAGTTTGAAGTTAACTCAGTTCATAATTAGACACAACATTAAAATACATTGGAGCTATCTGACAACTTAGATATCACAGCGGAAGGCTAAAACGATCCTAAGGAGGTTTCCCAACGTGATTACATAACCTTACACCTAACTCATCTTGCGCCAATAGATCCATTAATCTGGATATCTTAATTATGGGATAATGCATAGATCTTAATTACATATGTGTTCAAGGCTATGACATCTTAAAAAATTTTAGGAGGCGTTCATTTACTTTAGAGGTTAGGAGGCCGTCGAGGAGTTATTTATCCAATGCACTTAATTTCATATTTACATTAAGAGGTCTCCAAAAAGGTTCATGCGTTTAATATAATCTAGTTCATTCCTTGGTTTTGTGGTATCCATTCACAGTTGATTTCATCCTTTAACGTTTAAAAATATGCCTAATGAGATTCATTCATTTGAGGTTAAACTACAATTAATAAAACGAGGATCCCTCCATTTGGTTTTAAAGTATCCACCCTCATTTGATATATATTTCTTAAATATTAAAAAGGTATGGTTAAAAAGAAGAATTCGTTCCTTAAGGATTAACTACAACAATTAGGGTGAGATCCCTTCATTTGATTTCATACATAGCCAACTAATGAGTTGAAGATTCTTATGAAAGGTATAATGTGAGTAGCCATGGGAATTCTTTTGAGGTTTTAAAATAATACTACTAGATGGCTAGAATCATTACGTTGAAAATGTATTAGAGCCACATGAGTTCATCCTTTAACTTTAAGATATAGTTAGCAAGATAATATTTATCATTTCAAGATTAGAGTGATAAGATCATAATGACGTTCTTCTATTAGGATTAAAATACAATTATCTTGTTGCAAATCACTTTTTTTTTTGTTAAATGAAAATAATATGAGAGGGATTCTTTTACTAGGTTTAATGTATAACCAACAAATCAATTACTTTCCCATTTTAGATTAATTTTAGCAATCATGAGGGATTCCTTTTATATAGATTAGAATAAGGATATCTAATTGAGTTCACCCAATTATAAAATAAATTTGGTGAGGATTATTGATTAAAATTACAACATAAATTACTAAGTATATTCATCCAATACACAACATGAATTACCTAATTGAGTTCACATGAATATCAATTTACTCTGGTGAGGATTATAGTTAAGGTTAAAGCGTGAAATAACTTAACAAATCATCCAATGCAATGAAGCATAATTAACATGGCGTGTTTTTCATTCACTAAGGTAAAAAGATAGATGTTTATATGATGTTCAACCTTTTAATCTCAATCTGGGAATTGTGACATAAGTTTTAACTTTGTTTTCCCTTTTACATTCAATCCATTTACATACTTATTAACAATTTAATCCAATAAAGTAATCTAGCGAGGTTCTTTCCATTATTACTACGTTTAACATTATCAAATTACTTTTTCCACAACTTTAATTACAATATTTAAATATTTTGCCATATTCATAATTTACAATGTTTTATGAACTTAAATAACTACATTTAACCATATGAATAATGTTATGCACTTAATTTTGAATTCATTAAATTTTCACCATACACTTATGCAAGAATACAATCGTTCATGATAATGTAATACATAAAACAAAGTACGCCATAAACATCGCATAACACAGATATGATCTCGGAATTCACCCCTGATGGGCTACATCTCCGGGTCTGCTCAACTGCAAGACCCCTTTGGTATTATATCGTTAGGAATACAAAATTTATAAGTCTTTTACATCTTGCCACTTAGGTGAACACAATCAATATACAACAGACACCTCGGACATTAATTACGTAATGATCCCTTTTAGAAGCGGGTCAAATTGAATCATAACAAATAAAAAGAAACAAACAATCCTGGATACTCTTGTTTGACGGTTTCCTAATTAGGGGCTTGACCAACTTGCAACCAACACTATCATGGCAAGTTCTACCATTACATAACCAAATTTGACAATAGAAATTTAATTCAGCATAGGCATTGTCCGGTCGAGGTATTCGTTTACCGTATTGCTCTAACTAGTAATGTCAATCCATTGGTAGACTTGCTAAATCAACTTTTATTTAAATATTTATATTAATCCACCATTACTATTTAGTCTATGTTAATAACAAGTATAACCCGAGTATGATGTAATCAATATGATATTAATAGCTTGAATTATAGTGTGGATTTTCTAAATGCTGAATCTCTAAATTCCAAATCTATTATTTAGCAATCTGAGATTAAGTAACATAAAAGAAACTGAATCTGAAATATATAAAAAAAAACTAAGTTTAATTCCCTTATACAAATTTTAAAATTTTAATTATCAATCTAACTCTTCTTATTTTTCCTTTTTTACATATTGTACACATACATTCATTTTTATTTTTTTTTACCTTAAAATAATCATATAAATTAATAAAATTATATAAATTATTAAAAACAAATAAAATAGAATAATTTATTTTTTTTTTTTTTGGTTTTAACTTTTCAAAAAAAAGTGGGAAGGTACCCACGTGGACAACCACGTGGGCCCCCCCCCTTTTGTAGTCCCTGCTACCATTGGTAGCGCAGCCTACCATTGGTAGCGCTGCTACCAAATGGTAGTAGGCTGCTACCTCTGGTAGCACTACTACCATTTGGTAGCAGATCGCTACCAATGGTAGCGCTGCCTACCAACTGGTAGCAGAAGCTACCTGCAGCGTGAGGGAAGGTAACAAAAATTTTTTGTTTGGTTTTATTTTATTTTATTTTATTAATTACATTTTTTTTGTCTGTTAAACTTGCAGCAACAGTCACAGTCCAAGCTGCCATAAAAAGTGCAGTCAAGTTTTCTTTTTTTGAATCTATGTATATTTTTTTTTATAACTAATTAGAATGTGCAAGCAATACAAAGGAAATATATGAATATCTCACCCAAACACAGTCTGAAACCACAAAGCTTATAGTATTTTCCAGCAACCCCATTTTTAAAAAAAACAAACAAACACACTCACAGCCATTCCTCCCTTTCTTTTTTCTTTTCTCTCTTTTTTCATTCTCAGAATATTATGGATTTCAAAAGAAAGAAAAATAGAAGAGTCTTGAAGAATAACCAAGCCTTCATCCAACTGAAAACTAAATCTTAATAAACACTCATGGGTAGCATTCCTTTCTATTTTTCCAGCATTTCATGGAGAGCATAACAATAAACAAAAGGGTAGATTAAAATTCTTACCTCCAAACGCATTCCGGGAAGAGATTTTTGATGAAGAAGAGCTCCCAAATCAGCTGCTCTAAATCTTCATCCCTCTCCAAAATCCCCAATCTCTCTTGCAAGAACCATGTTTTTCCCCCCAAAAAAAACAAAGGCCAAGAACCCCCAAAATGTTTACAAAAACTAGGTTAAAAGGAGAAACCCTAACTTTGCCCTAATTTTAAATTTCGAAATTAGGCATTTATTTTTAAAATAAAATGAGTGAAAATGAAAATGGAAGTCATTCATTTACATTATTTAATACATCTTATTTGCTTTCCTTATCAAAATTAAAATGCTTCTATTTCTTATTGCGTTTTTAAATTTTAATTTCTCAAAATAAATTTTAGGCCTACTTTTATATTTTGAACTGTTAACAGGGATGAGATATTTAAATTAATTTAAATCTCAAAAATCGATCCTTTACACTATATAAATTTGCAAGTAAAAAGAATAATTTCCTTTTAAATAATCCAATTTTCCCTTTCTCCTCCAACATGCGAAAATGAATAATTTATTTCTATTTCCCACATGACTTTAAATCTTTCCTTTCTAAAACGCATAACTCATTAAAATCGTAGTTATTAAAATTAACTATTAAATTAACTCGCTACAACATAATAAAGCGACATTTTTAAATAAATGACTAATCTAATGCAAGAGTCTTGTTTATTCAAATTTCTCAACTACATATGCGTAAATGTTACAAATGCGTAATTGAGCACACTAACCCCAGTTAAATACCTTAAACTTGCTACAATAATAATTTAAAGCAATCTCTTAAATTAATGATTTATCATACAAAGGAAGCTACCCATTTAAATTTCTAAATTTCTAATGTGCTCGTCTACTCAATAATTTTGAATTTAATACTTAGGATAACAAACCTCACTTACCTCGCACAAGGCACGCAAATCGAGGAAGTCCTCTGAATCTCTCGACACGCATCTCAATGAAAAGCAAGCCCCACGAATCCACACACGATGCTCACCTGACCATGCTAAGGCAAGACGAGAGTTATATGACCACTAAATCCGAATTCAAAAGATGAAGGAGCATACTCAACCTTGCAAATTCCAAAGGAGATGAACCTTGCCCTAAGCGGTGTTGTACCTGAAATCTCCTGCACTCATGAATTCATACAAGCATGCATATACAAATACATATTCAATGAAGGCGTTAGCTCAAGATTTATCTCAAGGGTTAGGAAACAATTACATTTACACGAGAATCGATGCAAAAGCACAATAATAAGTATGCACAATTTATTTATATTATCTAAACTACACATTGCATATCAGTTAATCTACCATTCAAGAATGCCACATAGGAAGTCAAACAAGGTTAAACGGGTTTTAAAAGTCCGACTAGGGTATGGGCATTACACATTTTACCTTTATGTCTTTCAACATTTGCTTAAGCCATAGTACCTGTGTACAGTTAGTTGCTGCTGCAACATATTCTGATTCTGCTGTTGATAAAGATGTACAACTCTATTTCTTACTCAACTAAGAAACTAATCTCTTTCCAAGAAAGAATGCTCCATCGGTGGTGCTTTTTCTATCATCCACATCTCCTGCCCAATTTGCATCTGTGTATGCACATAGATCAAAATTTTCATCTTTAGGATACCATAATCCAAGATTTGCAGTGCCTTGTAAGTATCAGAAAATCCTTTTTACTATTGATTCATGATTTTCTCTAGGATTACTTTGAAATATAGAAGCAATACATACTGCATTCATAATATCAAGTCTAGTTTGTGTCAAATACAGTAAACCTCCTATCATAGATTTGTATCTAGTTGGATTAACAGGTGTAGATTCATCCCTTTGAGATAATTTGTCATTTGTAGTCATAGGTGTGCTTTCCAGTTTAGAGTTCTCCATCCCAAATTTCTTTAGTAACTCTTTCAAGTACTTGGATTGACTAAAAAATATACCTTTGTCAGTCTGTGAAATCTGCAACCCTAAAAAGAATTTTATTTCTCCAATCATAGACATTTCAAATTCTTGTTGCATTTTAATAGAAAATTCCTTTCATAATCCATCTTATCCTCCAAAGATTATATCATCAACAAATACTTCTATAATCAAGATATCATCATTAGTTATTTTGTAATATAAATTGTTGTCTGTATTTCCTTTAGTAAAACCAATCTTTAAAAGATACTTTTCCAACCTTGCATACCAAGCTCTTGGGGCTTGTTTCAATCCATACAGAGCTTTTCTTAACCTACAAACCATATCATTGTCATCTGTCAAAGAAAATCCATCAGGCTATTCAATGTATACCTCCTCTTCAAGATCTCCATTTAAAAATGCACATTTAATATCCATTTGATAAACTTTGTAGTTCTTGTGTGCTGCAAAAGCCAAGAATAATCTGACTACCTCAATTCTAGCTACCGGTGCAAAGGTTTCATTGTAATCAACTCCTTCTTTTTGAGAATATCCCTTACACACTAGTCTTGCTTTATTTCTGACAACCTTACCATCTTCATTAAGTGTGTTTCTAAATACCCATTTTGTTCAAATTACATTTTTATCTTTAGGTCGGGGAACTAATGTCCAAGTATTATTTTTCTCAATTTGTTCTAATTCTTCTTCCATAGCTTTAATGCAAAATTTATCTTCACATGCCTCATTAACAGATGATGGTTCAATTTGAGAAATAAGACATACCTCTTCATTTGCCAATCTTCCTCTTGTCATAACTCCTTTAAATTTGTTTCCAATTACCTGATCTTCAGAATGATTCAATCTTACATACCGGGGTGTCTTAGTTTGCTGTTGTTCTTAAATTACTTCGGAATCCTCTGATGGTATCGGGGTAATTGGATCTTCATTCTGTACTAGTGGATTTAGTGTAGGTTCATTTGTCACAATTTCTGTTGCCGGTTCAGAGTCTATATACCTTGAAGTTCCTCTGAATTGTTCATCAATCTTTACATTTGTACTCTCAACAATTTTCTGCAATCTCTTGTTAAAACATCTATATGCCTTGCTCTTAGATGAATAACCAAGAAATATTCCTTCATCACTTCTAGGATCAAATTTTCCAATATACTCATCTCTTCTAATATAACATTTACTTCCAAAAATTCTGAAATACTTAAGAGTAGGAGTATTACCAAACCATAGTTCATGAGGGGTCTTACCGATTTCACCTTTGATGTCAACTTTGTTGAATGTATAGACCATTGTACTGACTACTTCTCTCCAATACACATGTGGTAAATTTGCTTCAGATAACATACTTCTTGCTGCATCCAAGATAGTTCTGTTTTTCCTTTCAACAACTCCATTCTGCTGTGGTGTCTGAGGTGTTGATAGTTGTCTTCTAATTCCATTCACTTCACATAATGTATTAAAGTCCTTAGATGTGAATTCTCCTCCTTGATTTGATCTTAAACATTTGATTTTCTTACCAGTTTCATTTTCAACCATTGCTTTGAATAGTTTGAACTTTCCAAGTGCTTCTGATTTTTCTCTGAGAAAAGTAATCCAACACATTCTAGAATAATCATCAATAATTAGCATGAAATATCTATCACCTTGTAAGATTTTAGATCTAGCTGGACCACATAAATCAGTGTGAATCAAATCAAGAGCATTATTGGATTTTTCTTGAATACTTTTGAAACTAGCTCTAACTTGTTTTCCAAATTGACATTCCTTACAAATTGTATTTTGAGGTTTGACAATTTTAGGTAGATCTCTAACTGCCTTAAAAGTATTGATCTTTACCATGCAATCAAAGTTTACATGACAGAGTCTCTTATACCATAACCAACTTTTATCTATATGTGCAATCAAGCATGCCTTTTCACTGTTATTCAAATGAAAAATATTACCTCTAGTCTGATTACCGGTTGCAATTTCTAAACTAGTTTTATTCATGATTTTGCATTTTCCATTCTTAAATTGTAACTGAAATCCTTTCTCAACCAATTGACCAACACTCAGAAGATTATGCTTTAATCCTTCAACATAGTAGACATTGTCAATGTTATGCTTACCATCAAGAGATATTGTACCCTTACCTTTGATTGAACAGGCTTTGTCATCTCCAAATCTTACTAAACCTCCACTGTATTCTTGAAAGTTCAAGAATTTACCTTTGTCTCCTGTCATATGATGTGAGCATCCTGAGTCAATGATCCATTCATCCTTTACTTCAACTTTAGCTGCATGGCTTGTTCTACCGGTTGAGCAGTAGGTGCTGGTTGATCTTCTGTTATAGCAACAAAAACCCATCCATTGTCTGTTGGATCCTCATCAGAATCATCAGTCACACCTTCATTCGCAATGTAACAAGATTTGTCTTTGTTCTTCTTAAATCTGTATCTATGATATTCAGGATTAGGCTTGTATGTTCTTCTAGCTTCTTCTCTTAGTCTAGCATGTCTATCAGAGCATCTTGAAGCCTTATGACCAATCTTATTGCAGTTAAAACATTTAAAGGGTGCTTTACCTTCATACTTACTTCCAACTAGACCTTTAGGCATTTTCCTTGCAAATAGTGCTTCAAGTTCTTCAAGCTCTTCATTCTCCTTCCTAGTTTCTTCAAGTTCTTTTGCATAAAAGGCTTTCCAATTTGATTTGTCAAATGATGGAGCAGATGATGTTGATGCTTTAAAGGCCAAATTTGTCTTTATAGTAGCAACAGGACCAAATTCCTCAATTTCAAAAGCTGGAAGTTTTCCAATCAATGTATCCCTAGTTACTGATGTATTAGTCATTGTTCTCAACTCATTTATAGTAGTAACCTTCATTTTATATGTTGGTGGCAATCCTCTTAAAATTTTTGAAACAATTTCATCCTCACTTAAGATTCCTCCACAACATTTAATACCCAAAACAATTTCATTTACTCTTTCCATAAAAGCAGAAATCCTTTCATCTTCTTCCATTTTCAGATGTTCATACCTGACTCGGAAGCTTTCAAGTTTTGCAAATTTGACTGTGGAATCTCCTTCATTCAGTGTTTCCAAATGATCCCAAATAGCTTTAGCAATAGACCTCTCTGATAATCCCATGATTTGTTGATCTGATAATGCACTCAAAAGTGCTTCTCTTGCTTTGCAATCATTCTCCTCATCTTTAGCTAAGGTAGTTGGACTGGTCTAACCAGCTACAGTAGCAGTATAACCTTTCTTTGTAACTTCCTAGATGTCTTTACCAATGCAATTCAAATGTGTCTCCATTCTGATCTTCCATATCCCATAGTTGGTTCCATCAAGTTTAGGACTGTCCTTCCTGAAATAATTAGCAGGTATTGGATCTCCTCAAGTTGTTAAAATTTTGCAAAAGAGGACTAAGCTCTGATACCAATTGTTAGGTCCCAGAGACAACTGAGAGGGGGGGGGGGTGAATTAGTTGTCAAATAAATTCAAACCAAAAACAACTTAACCAACTTAATGCTTAATACCGGTAAACTAGTTAAGTATTCTGGTAGATAGTGTTAACAGTTAATTGCTATATCGGTAAAGATTAATGCATGAAACATAAACATAAAGTCATCCACAGCACATAACACCAATATTTGTACGTGGAAACCCTATAAGGGGAAAAACCACAGTGGGAAACCTTACCCACAATCAGATGATACTACTGTAGATAGTAAGTGTACATAAATGGGGTCTGCACATGCAGAAAGGCCAACAGCCTAGAGCTCACTACTCAATCACAAAAAGGGAGTCACACTGACTACAGTTGGATGGTTAAATCCAATAAGAATGTACTACACAAAATAACATCTTCATATGCTGGATTCAGTACCGGTGTAATGCTGATATGCTTCCACAAAAACCTAGCTTCACCTTCAAATGATGTCTTCATGTATATCTTTGCTTAATCTCGCATATACCTTCTCACAATTCTTTTTTGCATTCCACACTCGATCTTACAAATAAGATCTTACATTTAAACCATAACCTAAGACCAATTTTATTAGGTCGGCTCTACAAGATATTACAATAAAACATTTTACAAACAATATAATATCCAATGCAATAACCAATTAAACATGTCGGCTTAAAGCATTTATAGCAATAATTAATCATCTCCATAGCGTGCCATGCTGATCTGGAAAAGATAAGCCTACTGGTGTAACCCTAGGAAACCCTGGACCTATTTGTCGGTAAATGCGAATATGCAAATATGAATATACCAATGATTAATTCTTCAAAATAAATTATCCACACGATGTCTTTGACATTACCAAGTGTCAGTGATCATTATATCCTGTCGGTGAACCATATACCAGTAACTATGCAATAGTTACTTGCTTGCCGGTGAATGTTGTTGGATCTCCAAAGTGCTAGTGTTTTAGTAGGTGTTGACATCAATGACAAAACCATACCAAAATACCAACATATTTCCCCTTGAAGTAATATCCTTGCTTGTTAAAACATATACAAATGTATCATCTTAGTCTTGGTCAAGGCATCTTGTCTTCATTCACTATTTCCTGCACAACTTTAGATGACCTTCTAAAGTGTGTAAATCAGCATCAACTCACAAATAGTATTCTGTAGAGTCATAGAATTGAAGCTTTCACCGAACTTTGTCAGTGAGTACTAGATAGGGGTAGGACCCCTAACTTACTTCTGAGATACTCAAAAGTGTCCCTTGGCAGTGGCTTTGTGAAGATGTCTGCTATTTGTTCCTTTGTGCTAACATACTCTAGCACAACTTTCTTTTCTTTAATTTCTTCTCTTAGATAATGATACTTTATAGAGATATGCTTTGTCTTAGAGTGCATTATCGGAATCTTTGAAATGTTAATAGCACTAGTATTATCACAAAATATAGTTACTGGCTTGGTAACTATCTCATTCATACCTTCCAACAATTGTTTGATCCATGCTATATTGGTACAATTCAATGCTACAATAACATATTCAGCTTTAGCTATTGACTGTGAAATGCATCCTTGTTTCTTGCTAAGCCAACTCACTAGTCTTTCTCCCAAAAAGAAAGCTCCACCGCTTGTGTTTTTCCTATCATCAATATTTCCTGTCCAATCAGCATCAGTATAGACTTTTAAGTCAAAATCATTCCTCTTTTTATATAGTAAACCATAATCTTCAATGCCTCTCAAGTATCTGAAAATTCTCTTGATTGTTGTCATATAAGTTTCTTTGGGATCTGTAGAAAATCTTGCAGCTATACCTACTGCATGTGCTATATCAGGCCTACTGTGAACTACATATTGTAACTTTCCAATCATAGATCGTTAAAGTGTCTCATCAACAGATGCAGATTCATCATTCTTTGATAGTTTACAATTAGTAGTCATAGGAGTACTTACAGGTTTAGAATCCTCCATTCCAAATTTCTTCAAGATTTCCTTTATATACTTGGATTGAGTAATGAAAATCCCATTTTTCATTTGCAGTATCTGTAAACCTATAGAATACTTTATTTCACCGATTAATGACATCTCAAATTCTTTGCACATTTCATTTCCAAAGTTCTTGCATAAAGAATCATTACCACAAAAAATAATATCATCAACAAATATGGCTGAAATCATTATTCTATTATCCTCATCATTCTTCATATACATGTTGTTGTTTTCACTCGTCCTCATAAATCCAATCTTGATTAAGTAAGAGTGCAACCTTTCATACCATGCTCTGGGTGCTTGCTTAAGGCCATATAATGCTTTGTTCAACTTACATACCTAATTTTTATTCTTCTCTTCAATAAATCCTTCAGGCTGTTCAATATAGACTTCTTCTTCTAGTAGACCATTCAAAAATGCAGATTTAACATCCATTTGATATACCTTAAAATTTTTGTAAGCAACATATGCCAACAATGTTCTCACTCCTTCAAGTCTTGCCATAGGTACAAAAGTCTCACCATAGTCTATTCCTTCTTCTTGAGCATAACCTTTGCAAACTAGTCTTGCTTTATTCCGAATGACCTCACCTTTTTCATTTAGCTTATTTCTGAAAATCCACTTTGTA
Source organism: Cryptomeria japonica (assembly GCF_030272615.1). Classification (NCBI taxonomy): domain Eukaryota; kingdom Viridiplantae; phylum Streptophyta; class Pinopsida; order Cupressales; family Cupressaceae; genus Cryptomeria; species Cryptomeria japonica. The sequence goes on from NC_081412.1 coordinate 294,522,995, forward strand.
CCGATTAGATTTTTATCTTTTGGTCTTGGGACCAGTGTTCATGTTTCATTTTTCTTGATTTGTTCAATCTCTTTTGTCATAGCATTCACCCAATCTTCATTGCTTAATGCCTCTTTTACTATCCTCAGTTCAAACTCGGATATCAGACGTGTTTTGTCTCAGTTTGTTCCTTGTCATCATTGGAGCATCCTTATATCCTATAATCTGACTTGATTCATGATTTCTTCTGACATATTTTGCTAATATAGGCTCGGTAGGCTCTGTATGGTCTTCTTCATCACTCAGTAACTGAGTATTTTCTTCATCGACTTTCTTGATTAGACTTCTCAGTTGTACATATACACTCTTCATAATCTTCTGGTTCTTTGAAGTTTCCTTCATCATTCCTTTTTGCAAATTCATCAATTTTCACATTTACACTTTCCATTATTTTGTTAGATGATTTGATCAGACATTTAAATTCTTTACTCCTAGAGGAATAACCAAGAAATGTTCCTTCCTCACTTTTCTGATCAAATTTTCCATTTCTCTCATCTTTGTGAACATAACATCTACTTCCAAATATTTTAAAGTAACTTACATTTGGTTTCTTTTCATACCAGAATTCATACGGTGTCTTCATAGTTCTTTTCTTCAGTTGTACTCAGTTTAGGGTGTAAACTGCAGTGCTTATTGCTTCTCTCCAAAATATTTGAGGTACTCTCTTTTCTATCATCAAGGTTCTGGCACAATCTACAATTGATCTGTTTCTTCTTTCAGCTATCCCATTTTGTTGTGGTGTTCTCGGTGCAGACACTTGTCTCTTTATACCATGATCATTGCAAAATAAGTTAAATTCATCTGAAATGAACTCTCCTCCTCTATCAGATCTTAGACATTTCAACTGTCTTCCTATTTCATTTTCAACTCTTGCCTTATACCATTTCAAAATTTGAAAGGCTTCTGATTTCTCTTTTAAAAACATAACTAACATCATCCTTGAGTAATCATACACAAATAATATGAAGTATTTATCACCATAATAACTTTGAACTTTCATAAGACCATAAAGATCAGTGTGTACAAGATCTAAAACTCCTTTAGAAGTGTAAGACTTACTTGTAAAGCTTGATTTTGTCATCTTACCCATCTAGCATCCTCGGCATATTACATTCTCAGGTTTTTCCAAGCTCGGTAGACCTCTTACTCGGTGCTTCTTCCTTATTTTGATTAGGTTATCAAAATTTACATGACAAAACCTTTTATGCCATAACCAGGTGTCTTCTATTTTTGCATACAAACAATTGTTCTAAGTTGAGTCAAGATGAAATGTATTACCTCTTGTTTGAGTTCCAGTAGCAGCCAACTTTCCATGTTTGTCATGAACTTTGACAATTCCTTTCTGAAATTCTATTCGGTATCTTGTATTGTTTAGTTGTGCTACACTCAACAAATTGTATTTTAGACCTTCAACCCAATATACATCATCACATTTAGCATTTTCAAGAAGTGTCATAGATCCTTTACCTTTCACAAGACATGGTGCATCATTACCAAATCTTACATAACCTCCATCATAATCTTCTAATTTAACAAACTTGTGTTTATCACCTATCATGTGATGTGAGCATCCACTATCTATGATCCAAGAATCATTATTATTTATGTGTGATATTAAGGCTTTTTCTTCATACCTTTCTTCATCTGATCCATCTTTGATAGCCACATATATAACTTCCTCTATCTCAGTCCCATCAGATTTTTCATCATTGGATTCCTCATCAACTACTAGGCATGTCTTTCTATCTCTCCTTCTGAAGTCTCAGTGTCCTCTGTATTGGTAGTCTTTCTGTTTGTCATCTCGGTATTCTCTCTTTTCACTAGATTCTTTGTCAGGACAGTTTGAAGCCATATGTCCAATTTTATCACAGTTAAAACATTTCAAAGGTAACTTTCCTTTATACTTACCTTTGCCTCTCGGTAACCTTCTAGCTAATAATGCTTCAAACTCTTCTTGCTTCCTGATTTCCTCATATAGTTTATGTACTTCTTCCATGTTTTTGTGAAATCTCTCACTTGCTCCACTATGATTTCCTTCAGCATACTTATACATTCTATCATTGTAATCATTAGATTCATCAAGATGAAAAGAATTGAATGCAAATTCAGCTTTGTTTACCGAAGACCCACTATTATCAAAATTACTCAACTCAAAAGCATGTAGCTTACCGATAGTAGCATCCAAAGAGACTGACATGTTTGGTACAAACCTTAATTCATTAATTGTAGAGACTCAAATGGCATAGGCAGGTAGAAGTGTTCTCAACAACTTACTTGTTACATCCTTTTCTTCAATAGTTTCTCTTGCTCCTTTGATTTGATTGATAGTTTCCTTTAACCTTGTACTATATTGGATTATGTTCTCACCTTCATTCATTCTCATGGATTCAAGTTGTCCTCTTAGACTGTCTACTTTTTCTCTTTGAATATGTTCATCACCACCATACACAGATATAAGCTTATTCCACATAGCTTTGGCATCATTACAACCTTCTAGATCATTAAACTCTGAGTCGGTCAATGTTGATGTTATTTCAATCATTGCTTGAATATGTTCTTGCTTTGCCTTTATCTCTTCCATTGTCATTGGGTAGGTTCTAGGTGCAGTGTAATCATTCTCCAGATGATAAGTGCAACTTCATCCTTTTCTGCCATGTGGAGAAACTTGACTTGTTCAACTTTGGTGCATCCCTTTTATATATCTTTGGATCTTGCCTCAAGTTCCTTTAAACTTTTCTTTTGGAGTTCTAGCTCTGAAACCAATTGTTAGTTAGATGAGAGGGGGGGTGAATCAGATAAACTCACAATACAATATATTCATCAGATTCAACCTTGGTAGAACTTACTTTATATTCAAACTCATAAACTGATAAACTTGAAACAACAAAACACATTTAACACCAGATTTAAAGTGGAAACCCAAATAGGGAAAAACCACTATGGGATTTTGGACCCACTAAGAAAATATACTCTTCTAGAGTATGCTCGGTTAAAAGCCAATCCTGTTAAAGATTACATAAATACATTGCTAGATGTGACCCGGTCAAGGGATTTCCCTCAGAGCTATTAGAATCTTGCACTTTGTTAGAAGTGACCTTGTCAAAGGATTTCAAACACTCATTCAAAATGTTACCATGCTAGAGGATTTACAGATAAGACTGTTAGGTCCACTCGATTAAGAGATTTCCTGTCACTTACAAAATAAATAACAGTAATAAAATATATCTGCAACTTCACATCTGAAATGTTAAAGCAGACTCTATGTGCTCAAAATAATCTTTTCATAAGACTTATCTTCCTCCTTGCTGGGCTTCTCAATATGTTTTTCAATCAAATCTCCAATCTTCTGTACTCAATAATCACCTTTGCAGTATCACTGCTCTACTATTTGTCTGCATACTATGTTCATCAACTTTTCCCTATTCATAATCAATTCCAAACTGCTTAATCTCCTTAATCACATTTCCCATGATTAATCTTAGCCATCAGATCTTCAAACTTGACTAGGTTCATTGAATCCTTCGAACTGAAAAACATTTTATCTTGCCTTGGAACTTGTATACCTTCCTTGGTACTTGTGCTCGATTATGACCATTCAATCTGCGTTGTAGATCCAACTCTTGTATTTTCATTGCCATTCATCCTTAACAAACTTCTTGCATGACATTCCAATCTCCTATAAATCTCCATCTCATTGGCATCCTTCATTTAATAATGTATTTATTCATCCAATGCATTCTGTTACTGCTCGGTTGATACTCGGTAAATACTGAACTTTACTCGGTAGACATTCTTTCTACTTTAACTGACATTGATAACCTTGGTGTTTACCGACTAGCTCCTTGCTTGGTAAAATAGAACAGTATCAAACCTTTACTCATTCTGATGCATGAAATCTTTTCTCCTTCATATTCAGTCTTTGAATACACATATATATAGGATATCAAAACAATCAAAATAACATAATCTCATCACTATCTAACTCGGTAATAGTTGCCCATTGAATAAGTTATTACTCCCCTTCATTTTCACATTCTTTCTGTGTCACTTACCGACATCTTTATACTCATCAAAACATACTTTTTAAGATATGGCAACATCATACTAAATCATAAAATCAATTGCTTGACATCAATGACAAAATAATATTATTAAGACAGTAATCATCCTTTATCAATTATATCAACAATCTCCAACAACCTTCTAAATGTCATCATACCGGCAAACTTACTGTAATGCCAACAGCAGTAGGACTTGCATAATTTTCATTCTCGTCTATATGAGAGAATGCTTGGTTTTTCATGAGGCATCCCTTTGAGCTATGTGATGACACTCCCATCTCTTGTTCTCTATGTACCTAGAACTATAGATATGAGTAACACCTAGAAATGTTATGTATTCCATGTTCACAGTGCTATTTTATAGATTCATGTGGATTCCTTATATGTTAGCCATTGGGCCTTATTATCTCTTTGATGTTTTGTTGATAAGATTGTTTCTTACTTGATGATTTGATGATGTTTCCTTTTGATGAGTACATCATTACTTGATATGTGATTTATTTTTCTTGAATTTATGGCTTCTCTCTATGTTTATGTTGATGTTGCATTATGGTTGTTATTAGGCATGATGTTCATGTTTTGAGCTTGCTCCATGTTGGTACTTGTGTGAACCTATTACTTCTCTTACATGATTTGTATGACTGTTTGGACAATGTCATTATCTCCATGAGCACAGTGGGTTGGACCTAAGGGTTCCACATGATCAAGTAGCATTGCTAACCATACGGGTTAGGCATCTGTCCGTATGAGACTAGGCATCTAACCATATAGGTTAGGCATCTAACCATATGGGTTAGGCATCTGTCCATATGGGATAGGAGGTTTCATCTATCCAATCCAGGATAGGCATCTACCCAAATGGGGTAGGCATCTATTCATAAGAATAGGATATACTCTGGCCAGAGACTTTAGACTCATCGAGACCATCTGGGTCTTGAGCCACTCTCTAAAGACTACACTCCCCTACTAGGAGTGCACCGAGGTCGCCTTCCTTAGGAGTATAAAAATAATTACATAAAAAAGCTTGAGTTTTGCCTCGGAATTCGGCCTAAAGCCTTGGGAAGTCAAGCGAATCCATACGGGATTCCTTCTGAGTATTCATTGAATTAATTTTAACCTTTCAATTATTATTTGTATCATTTGATTAAAAGACCAAGGAGCTTCAAGAACCAACTACTCACCCATAATCAAATCCTAATCCCCATCCCCGAATGCCTGAGTACAAGGGACAACTCCATCCCTAGACTGCCTACATACCCATTTCGGCACGGGAACAAGGCATAAAGTATGTAGTTCTGGTTTCTAACTATGGTTTAATGTAAATTGTTTGGTGGGTACGCAACCCTTTCTAGGGTCAATGTCCCAAACAGTTTATCTACGGTTGCTACCCACGATGGTAGCTCTATAGCAAAAAGGCTTAAGGTGGCCTTCTACTTGTGTCCTAAAACAACTAAGTCCTATTTTCTATTAAATACGTCACCCTTAATCCGTTATCATCCGTTGAAATCATCAAGATAAAATAAATTTTCAAGATCTTCACACATCCAAACCCTAATGGGATTATCTAAAGTTCAACTGATCGGATGTAAATTCATTTAAAAATTAATCTTTTTAGATTATCGATCCAAGGGGGATTACCCGCCCCTTGGTTTCTAACTTCCAAATGACCCTTATTTCTCCCCGGCGATTTAGAGGGATGATGCCATAGTCATCGTTATTGCAGCTTTATTAGGTGTTAAGTGCAGTAGTTCAACACAACGGTATTACTCATAAGTGTGACCCAGAGGCACCATAGATATCGAACGCCACTAATTTTTGGTTTCAACTCCTCTTGTTTAGTTATCTAGGAATTTAACTTTGAATTCATGAATCTTAAATGAAGCAATATACCAATATAATTATGAAAAAGAACTATTATATACAAGGAATTATCGCTTGAATTTAAAAACTAAAGTATGAATTTTACGTAATTGAAAGGAACATAAACAAATCGGCTACTTGGAATAGTATTTTCTCCAAAGGAAAGTTATGATAATTAAAAATTTGAAAACTTGAACTAAATACATGAAATTACTAATTGCTTTGAAACCATGATTCTTTCAAAGATAACTTATGAAAATGATTTGAGTCACTTGCAAGATATAATTGTTTTGGATAAACCATTACACAATAAGTATGAATCCTAGTATCGATTTGCTTGAAAGAAAATTAAATGATTGAATAGAAAGAATTTGGAAATGAATTTTAACACCTACTTGTTTGAAGTGAAAAGTACTTAATAATAATCCCAACTAATTCTTCCATATGAAGTAATACAAAATTCATCTACAAATGATAACACTACTTTAAATTTGAATCCTAATACTTGAAAGGTACTAAATTGCTTGAAATAGAATTTAAATTATCAAATAATTATACTTTGGAAATGAATTAATACTCACTTATTGAAGGGAAAAGGAAACAACTATTCAACAATAAGCTTCAAATTAACCACATTGTTCTTAGTTACTTATTGTTTGAAAAGGAGATTAGACAAGAGTGTAAACACTTGCTAGTTAACCAAGTAAATAATACTAAGTCTCCTAATAAACAATTCTAATCAATAAACTTCAAGTTGCTTTTGAACTAATACCTTTGCAAGATTATAAAGGGATAACTAATTACTCCTTCCACTTGAAGTAACGTTAACTTTATCGTTGGATACATTCTACAAATAATAACTTTATCAATTTTAAATACTTTGAAGGGAGCTAATGTTTGCTCCTTAAATTACCCTCAATTAGAGTTGCTATTTAATTTTCTAAGTGATCACGGAATAGGTTTCTTGTAACTCATTTGCTAAAACAATTTCGGTTTTGAATAAACTATCTTTGCATCCTAGTTAATTCTATTACCATATGAATATTTAACTATGCAATTTATCTCTAATTTTAATGTTAATTAAATTTATCCTTACTAATTACTTTGTCTTATTAAGTGTAACCTTTCCTTTTTACTAGTCTTATGTTTCTTTTAGCTAGAAGGTAAACGATTTTAACTATTAAAAGAAGTGACTATTCACAATGCTTTATATACTCATATCTTGGAATCTAATAAAGAAACAAATCAAATAGTCAACCTTTCGAATTGAGGCAAAAATTTGTCTAACATTAACTCATATTGCTAAAATACCTAAAAGGGTTACTATGAATCTAAACACATCTACTTGTTAGGTAAATTCCTTTAACATTTGATACTTGTACAAATTGAAATATACAAAAGTTAGTTTTGAAATCCAATAATTAAAGAACTTTAATATTTGAAATGTATTGAATGTCTTGAGGGAACCCACTTAATATTAGGATTTATTTATTTGATGAAAAGATCCAAAACTATGGAATAAGTGTATCATTGGCGCAATAACATTTTCCTTTGCTTTGTTTTTCCTAAGTCAAACTAATTTTTTTAATAAGGAGGTTTAACTAATATATCTACATCCTAAGAAGGATTAATTCAAGATGATAGATCTCTTAATGCTCGATTATCTATTGAAATTCTCAAGTGTTAATTGACCCTTTTGCCTTATGCAATATTTATCTTTTCAAAACCCAAGGGACTCTTTTCCCATCATTGAGGAGATACTAACTCTTTAGAATTTAAAAAGAGTTCAAATTTGCAACTTAATTTTCCATAATTAAAACTCCAATAAGGTATCCATTAATATGGGTTAGACCCTTTTCGCTTAAATTTTCCTTTAATATATTAATAATCTAATTCCTAAAACTAGAGATGATATTTTAAACACATTAATTTCAATAAGGTTAGATTATAAATAGGTCTCATTAATCCTTTTTAAATAGATATCAATAAATAAAACCATTTTTCATTAAATAGACCTCAATAAATAAATCCATCACTAAATTTTGATTAATTTTCAATTATTAAAAATCTATAATTATAAAACAATCCTAAATGATTTTTTAATCACCAAGTGCATAATTAAATTTCAAAGAAATATAAGCTTATTAATTTTAATCATTCAAAATAACTTTCAATATTCTAAAACATTTTTAGTTTTAAATTAAACACATAAAATTTAATTACAAACTCTAAAGTATAATTCAATTTTAATAGATCAATTCCTAACTCAAAATATATATATATGTTTTTGTTTTTTTTTAAATAATTGACTCAAAATCTTTTAATAATATAATAATAAACTTAAATCTACAAACAAATTTAGAACATAAATATAATATGATTTTAAATAAATTTGATATATATGTTTATATAATATATATTTGAAGGGAAATTTACTAATTTATTAATCAAGGCAAGATTTACCTCTTTTTTTTTTAAATTCATACATGCACAGGGAATAATATTTTTTTTCCTAAAAATCCAAAGAGATGAATATGTTTCTAAAAAGTACAAAGATGAACTTTTTTTTTTCTGTAAAGGACAAAGATGAATGTTTTCCTAAAATCCACACATGAATATTTTCTTAAAATCCACAGAGATGGGTATTTATCTAACATACACAGAGATGAATATATTTCTATTTTTGTTTTCTTTATTCTAATTTTATATTACTTTGGCAATAGATTTATTTTTGTTCAAGTTATTCTAAAATATATATTCCATTCTATAAAAAATCTGATTTTTTGTAAAATAAAGAAAGTTGATTGAGGAAAAGATTTCAGATTAAACAATATTTGAATTTGTATATGCACATTTTTAAAGAAATCTATTAACCAATTTATTTCCTAGATGCAAAATTAAAAAAGAAGATTTTTTTTTTTTTGGATAGAAAAGCAATTATTACATGTATTTGATTAAATCAATTAACAAAAACTGAAAAAGATTTCCTAGCAAAAATCTAAAATGGATAAAAGAGTTTTCTTTCAAAAAAAATAAAATTAAAATATAAACTTTCTTATGTGCAAAATTTTGAAAGAGATGAGAAGAAGATTTTCTTTGAAAAGAAAAAGCAAGCAATGAATGTGCAAGAGGGGAACCTGGATTTGAATGAAGAACCTTGCTGACCTCCTTCAATTCCTCCTTGAAGCTTGGTAATTATCTTCTCCAAAATCCTGCAACACATCTACAAAATTTCTCCTACAACTAACATGGTATTGAAAATAAATTCATAAGAATTTCAAGACTACATTATCATCCAAAAACATTGAACTCTCATTTTTCAAAAATTTAGAACTCAATATATAGAAAAGAGAGTCATTTTCCCACTACAAAAGAAATTAATTGATTTCCATATTCTTTTCCCAAAATAATTTCATGCAAAATGATTAATTGTCATAGTGGGGTTACATGCAAAAATTGAATTTGAAATTCTGTTCTAGAACCTTCTCATTTCCTCCTACAACATGTGCTAAATAGCATATTGAGAAAATAAACAATTTCTAAATTAATTTCATGCAAAAATGATTGTTGTTATAGTGGGGGTTACATTTGACCATGCATTCAAAATTCAAATTTGAATTCTCCCCCAAAAATACATTTTGTAACTCCTTTGTCATAAAATTGCTATGAATAGAATTATTCTTGTCATAGAATGATTTTGTTAACTCCCATGTCATATATTTGCTAAATATAATATTTATTCCTTAATATTTTGAATTAATTTTTTTTTTCTAGAATCTTCTTATTTCTCCTACACCATGTGCTCAATTAGGATATTGAGAAAATAAGCAATTTTCAAATAAATTATGACCTCATGTGTGTGTCACCACTTAAATTCTTTTTTTATTTAAAAACTTCAACCTCATTTCAATTTATATTTTCTTTCTAACATTACTCATAAAATTAATATTATAATAGTAGTAGTTGTAGTAGTAATAATAATAGCAATAATAATAATAAAAATAATAATAATAATAATAATAATAATAATAATAATAATAGCAAGTCATATCAAAGTCCAAAAAGAGGGTTATGACAATCTTTACTTGATATGTGATTTATTTTTCTTGAATTTATGGCTTCTCTCTATGTTTATGTTGATGTTGCATTATGGTTGTTATTAGGCATGATGTTCATGTTTTGAGCTTGCTCCATGTTGGTACTTGTGTCAGCCTATTACTTCTCTTACATGATTTGTATGACTGTTTGGACAATGTCATTATCTCCATGAGCACAGTGGGGTGGACCTAAGGGTTCCACATGATCAAGTAGCATTGCTAACCATCATTGACGATTAAAGTACTTGGATCATGAGTGTCTTGAAGAGTTCTTCCTCATTCCTTGACTCTAGTTTTTCTCCTTCTTTCATTTCTTGCAAAGTTGTAACCTATGTAATTTGGTATAAGCAATTTAATCATGGATGATTTATATGTTGAGCACTTCAAGATGAGTTGAATTTAATTTATATCTTATGTTAATAAATTGTTGCATCTTTATGTGGACAAATGTTGGAATCGACCACAAGCATGATCTTGTATGCTTCTCAATTCTTGAGGTATGATGTTATTATCATAGAAACATGTCTATTGGTGCTTTAAAATAAATTTAATTGTGATTCTCATAGTGGCATATGATAGGTCTTTTATTTGTCTTTCATTTATCAAGTTATATAGAAAAATTTAGTTAATTTTTATGGTATATGCATCATGAACCTCAGTCCTAGTATGGTCTATTATGATATTAGACTTTGTTTGAGCACTTTTAATATGTTTATTTAATAACTCTAATATAGTACATATATTCTTATGAATGTGTATGTTATAGATGGAAATGGTTAATTACTATGGTTTACAATATTGTGTATACTAACTTGTTATGGAGCACTTTCTCTTAGGTTATTGGTGATTGTTCCTATAGCTGAACATTGTGTTAGCTCCTACAACCATGGACAGAGTTGGCATTGATTTGTTCAAAAGTATTTTTTGAAGGATTAAGCTATCCAAGGGCAACACTCATATGTGGGCATCCTTCATTATGATCTAAACTACCTAAGCACATATTTTTAAGAAGTAGGTTGAAGTTGATTTAAGTGGATAATTATATTTCAAGCAATTGTTAGGAATTGTGGTCCTAAGGGGACTTATCTTCAGTTTATGGTTCTTTTATTTTAGTTCATGAATCTCTCCCTAAATCCGGGGATTGAATTTTAGTTGGTTATAGAATTAGTCATAAGGTTAATGTTATAAATAAGCTTGCATCTAACCTAAAATAGATAACAAATATTTTTCAACAAGTTATGTTTTGAAGTATGTAATCTTAATAAATAAGAATGCAATGATTTCCCAAACCAGCCATGTAGTCTTGTGAATCTTTAATGAGTGTTTACCCAAGGGAATCTGCTTGAGGTAAAGTTACTCTTAGCATTAGTACTATAGTTTATTTAATATTGTTGTACATGTTGAGTATTTTTGAATTTTAGTAGCATAACAGTTCCATTGTTCATTGTTCCTATAGCAGTTAGATAGTGTGTAGGTGATAACTAATGCATGTTCCCTTAAGTAGGATTTGAATTAATTCTCGTTCTTCTCTTTAGATAGAGATGATGTAGAATAATGTTTAGTCTACACTACACATGTTCATTCATTGATATTTCCATTTAAGCAATATTATAATTAGTGTCTATTTTTTAGTTTTCTCTTTTATTGCAATTTTCACAATTAATGTAGGGTAACAACCTTAGATAGGATTGTAATATACATAAAGTGTTGCACCATTCCAAGTTGTATGACCCCTGGTTGATAAATTAAATGCAATATTTTGACCCATGAAGGATTGCTCAGTATGGACAAGTATCCTTGAGTTGTAAAATTATGTTTAAATGTTAATTGGAATTATAAGATTCAACATTTTTGGCGCCATTAGTGGTGACAGTGTCAAGTTATGATATTATCTAGGTTGTCTAGAAGATTTTTGTGCATTCTTAGACATAGGAATTATTGCTTCTAGTTTTTAAGAATTGTAGATTTTAAACAAACCTCATACATTCCTTACTCGTTGGGATAAGGGTTTTGCTTCTTGCATGCATAGTAGGGATTCTTGTGTAATATTTCTTCCTAGCATTGATAGCCAATTTCTCTCAGTAACTGTGGTAGAATTTTAGCAATACTATTCACCTCCTTCATCACCAACATCTCTAGTAGGTTTTAATTCATCCCATAATTCTGCTCCACATAGTTCTCCACCTAGACTTAGGATGAGAGATGCAAACCGCAATGTCGGCCAAGATGAGGAGACTCCCAACTTTCCATTTTCCCAATTTTGACAAGAGAGGAACACTACTCTCAATAACATACCACCTTCCACTTCCATGGGCTTATCATAGAGAACTCAAACAATTCTTTTTAGTTTGATGTCCTATGTTGTAGTTATGACTACACTACAAACGCCCATATGCTGAAATTATTCCCTGCATGTAATGCTCGCCAAAATACCCTAGAGAAATGAACTAAAATCTACTAACAAAAGGAGATATTTTTTTTTTCTTTTAAGACAACCATGACTTCCATGTTATCACTAACATTATTTAATGCAACATTATTACCTTCAAACATAAATGCATCATTAACTATTTACATGAATACATAAATCAACATGAACATAACCATAGAACCATATTACGCAAGCAGAATAACTATTTAGTCATTAAGATATCTCTAAACAAACTCATACAATACACATCAATTACCAAGGGTATCTCAACGTCACTACTTGAAATAATTATAACGCGTCACATATCCATATAGAACACCATATACTATCATCCAACCAATCATTTACTTCCCATACAACTATGTTAAATCAGTAACACATATACATAACTATATCACATTCGTACTCTTTAGGTCCTTTTTAAAGTACCAACCAAATGTTCCTATCACCCATTTTCATTCATTAAACACTTAACACTTCACAAATCTAGATGCATTTATCCTTCTCCTACATATGTAATTAAATTATTTCCTTAAGCATATCCATTACACAACTCATCAAGAATGCTATACATATTCATATGCAAGATTATAACAACAAACACTTATCTACTTCCAAATAGGATTCCAAGTTACTAAATAGATTCAAGGGTCATATGATACTACAAGAATAAACAAAATCAAATATTTCAATCCCCTAATTCATCATAAGATCTCATTCCCAACATAATGAGAATTTCTACAACACAATCCATATATTAATACATCATCTTATTACAAGAACATAGTTTTATATCATCAAGTCCAAATACACAAGAATACATGGAACAACACGTAGTCTCTTTTTCTACATCCCATCTTAATGATTAATAATACAAGTTATGTAAATACATATTCATATTCTATATATATAAGTCATTGTAATACAATATTATTTCTAACACAAAAATCAGCACCATAGGACAACCACATATTGAAGAGTCATATATTCCATATAAATCCACAACTACCCATTTTTTTCTATATCCCAAAATAAGTAACATTTGAATATTAACATCTTTTATATCAAGGATAAATGATTGTTAACATATTCACTACCATCCACAAGATATACACAAGACATTGCATTCATGTATCTCAATCATTTAGTTCTTTTCTAATCGCGAATAACATACACAATGTAATATACATTTACAACAATCGCACTCAATACATCTAGTTTTGAGATAATTCTACTACAAGTCCTATACATGTTCTCAATATGACAATTACAAAGTCTTCTTTACAATTACATCCTTCATACCACATGATATCAATTCTAATTACATAGAATATGCTCCAAAGATCCATTCACATGATGAGATAGTATAGAACCATATCCACACACGCTAACAACCAATGAAGAACATCCCAATGGAAGAAGGCATCAAACCACTCAACCATGTGGAACCAAATAGGAACCACCCCTCATGCTAGGAGATGACATAAGGTTCCAACTCACGCTCAAGACCTAAGCTAACACCTAACAACCAAAGGAACAATATGACATCACAAGACTCCAACATAAATATACAACATCTAATCACATCACAAGGTTGAATCAAAGCAACCAAACTCCCAAAGGAATATTCAAGAAATCTAGGCATATGGATAATGGACACGTGTGGGTTAGAGTGTCATCACATGCTAAAATCATGCAGAATCCATCTCCACCTTGGAGTCACACAAGGGAGATTGGGTTACCACTCTAATGGTCTTCCCAATCTAAGATCCCAAAACCATCTTCCTGGGTCTATCCAATTGGGGCATAAAAAAACATATTATTTATCTTGATTAGGTGAATTCCTAGTTACCTAGCCCACTAATCAATTATTATTATGTTATCACTTGAAATTAAACCATAAACTCTTCATGTGATTCCATCAAGTCTAGACCCCCTCCTAGAGGCCTCATGCTCAAGACCCTGGTCCACACATGCATGAGCCCACTCTCCCTATCATGGACCAAAACCATAGGGTAGCACATAACAAGGTTTATCACAATAACAACATAAAGATCAACACAAAAATTTTGCAACTGAACCTCAAGATAGACATCACATGGGAACCAAGAGTTAATCATCAAAAGTTAAGCCATAGGCTCAAAGTGCCAAATTCCAACAATAAGGAAAACCTCCAAGAATGTCAAATATACATAATCAAGGGTAATTCATGAATCCAACATCATATAATACTCCACAACGAGGCACAACATATCATCTCATTGGAGATGCACATAAACCTCCTCAATAGCAAGGATACACTCAACTTGCTGGAGAAACACAACAATACCTTAACGGACAAGTGCAAAACCACTTGCAGGAGCCAAAATGGATTTATACATATCATAAATGAATAGAATAGTTCCCAAAATCATCAAAAATAACAAGATATAGCCTTTGGAGTCAAAATTCATCAAAACCAACAAAACCCAAAAACTAGAAATAGCTCAGTGCATACAAGTTGCATATTGGCGCATTGAGGGTGAATAATGGAGCATACGCCCCAAACATTAGTGCATCCAAGGAAAACATTAGCGCATAGGGGTTAGAAAGCCAAAATGAAAGTTTTAAGAAGTCTGCAACTTTGGGGTGTGAACAGCTTCAAGAAGGGGCTCAATCTGGGTCTGAGATCGACCCGGAACACATTAAAATTCATCACAAAGGTAGAATAAGATTCATATAAGATCCATAAGTCCAATCATCCAAGAAATTTAACTTAAACTAGAAAATATTTGCACAGGGAGAGATCAAAGATAAGCAACTCCTGATAAAAATATTCAAAAAGGATATTGGACACTAAGAGGTCCTATAATAGGATAACAAGGGCAAACAAAGCCTCAAAATAACATAAAAATGTCACAAAGCATCATATAGGAAAATAGATAAAATATGATATAGTAACCATTTCCATCCCCGACAATGCACAAATGAAAGCATATATTGCAAATAGGAATATAACCCCATGAAATTTCCTATCAATAAACAAATATTATGCAATTAATCTTTTTCCAAAAAGCCCAAACAATCTTTGACAACATCAACAGATAATATTTTCTGGAAATCAAAATCGAAGAATAAGGAAATCAGATCCAACCTAGAAAAAGAAGCAATGGCAAGAAAAAGAAGCAATGGCAATGAAAATCTAATGAAGAAAGCTCCAAATCCAGTATTTTCCAAGTGCAAGCCAAAACCAAGTCAAAATCCAAATCCTTCAAACAAATCTTGAAATTTCTCTCGAAAGCCAACCCCCCGTGAAAGCACAAGAAACCAAAGAAATATACCGAAAATCAAACCCAAAACTTTAATAAAAGTCGACCAATCAGAGAATTCTAAAAACCATATATTATACCAACCCTCACAAAGTTTGAGGGAGATAATAAATAAATATATTATTTACCTACCTCCCACCATTCGACCAATTAGATAAAAGGGTAGGTAGATTTATAGTAATACAAATAAATTAAAGAGGGGTAGAAAGATAATTAATTAAATAATAGTTTGCGACCCCAAAATAGAATATTATTCATGAATAATAATATTTATTCATCCAATAAATAATAAACCACAACATAAATTAAATGGATATCCATGGATAATAATATTTATTCATTAATAACATATTAAAGCCATGCTAAATAATATAAATTGATTAAATACCAATAATTGAATAAATAGCCATAAATAAATAATAATATTAGAAAATCCAAAAAGGCATTAAATAAATAAATATAAAATTCAATAATTAACAATCAATAAAACTCAATTAAAATATAAATAAATGAAAACCATTTAACAATAAATAATAATAATAAACAATAAATCAAATGTTAAATATATTAAATCAAATAAACATTAATCAAATCAAAATGAATATTAAATAGGTAAACTATCACACATCTCTAAATAGGAATAAACATAGACTCACATCACCTTATGCCAACAAAGGGAACAAACACAACTCAAGAGTCTAACAACAACTTGCGTCGTGATGCAACTAACAAGGTATGCAACCTAGACTAGAGTGTGTGAGGGAAACTATGTCATCTCAAACAACTTGTCATTGGGATAGAGACACGCTCAGACCTGTGAAGCCAAGTGGAGTCGATGTCTAGTACCTGCAAACTTGCATTCAACAATACACAACATACACGATGCATATACACCATAATAATTACACAAGTGATAGAGAATCGCAATGGCATATCATGCTCACTATGAGTGATATGACATCGTCTCTACTCATGAAGACAATCACACAATATATATAATCATTACATGAAAACATAATCATGAAATAGGGTTAGTACCATCATAACATCATAAGTCATATAAATCTCCAAACGTGATGAGTCATATCAAATAGCATAAATTCACATAGAGTAACTAGCATCATTGACATTTGCTTTGTTTGTAAAAAATCTGGACATTGGGTGAAAAGATGCCCTCTAAATGGCAATAAGGATATATCTAGACCCAAAGGACGTAGGGTTTGGAAACCTAAAACTAAGCCAGATGAGAAGGAAGAAGAATATGCTAATAAAATGAATGAGGGAGCCTCCAATAACCCTAAATCAGTTGATAAGGAAGAAGAGCAAGTAAATTTGGTAGCTCCTGGCAACTCTCTTGAGGAAAACCAAGATGGGGTTGAGTCCCCCTATCTTGAGTAGGAAGCCACGAAGACAGTCTATGAGGAAGATGACTCCAATGTTGTTTCCTTTAACCAAAATGAGGAGAAAAGTAGTAATGCGGCTCTGCATGCAAAAAATAGTGTTGATAAGAATAGGAATGATGATCTTGAGGACAGGGAGGTGTTGGCCTAGTCATCCAATAATGTTGGATATGGAAATGTGATTTTAAGTGACAATGGCAGTGACTTTGAAGGCTTGGTCAGTTCAAAGGGTTAGTTGGATTGCACTTTCAAAGATAGGCAATCTTCACATGTGTTGGGTTCTTCTTTTGGTATGTTTGTTACTTAGGGCATCATTCCTAAGATTTCTTCTACCTTGAACCTCAATGGTATTCTTTTAATAATGAACTCGAATACTATAGTCCCAAATACTGCTCAATCTCCAAGTGTCGAGCGGAGTAGGGAGGATAAGGAGAATATTAATCTAGAAGATATTGAGTTTGATGAGGAAATGTCCTATACTAAATTTGATAGGAGGAAGAAGAAAATGCAATAGATCTTTGGATTGGGAGTTACCACCAGAAAAAGAACTAGGGAGGATTGTGGTCCCCAATGAAGTGTGGGTAGGAAATATTTAAAATGGCAAAGAGAGCAAGAGTATCTCCAGAACATTAGAGATGGGTCACAGAAGATGATCCATGAAAGTCTCTTCCAATCCCTTGGCAATAAATGAAACTTTTATCCTGGAATATAAGGGGGCTTAATAGTTCCAAAATATAGGATGTTGTTCAAAATTTTGCTAGGGATCATAGGCCTGATATCCTTCTTATTCAAGAAACTAAGATGCCTAAGGATAGAGTGGAAAAATTGAAGTTTTTCAAGTTTTTTGAATCTCAAGGTAGTAGTTCTGATGGTGCTTCCGGCGGAGTTGTTACTTTATGGAATTCTCAGTTTGTTCAAGGTATACCCTTATGTGATGATGGCAATCATGTTGCTACTCTATTCAAGCACATTAGAGATGGGTTTTCTTGGATTTTGTCTAATATTTATGCCCCCAATAATAAGGTTTCTAGAAGGAGATTTTGGTTGATTCTTTCCTCTTTTCGAATAAACCAATCTAATCTTCCCTGGCTTATCATGGGAGACTTCAATACCCCTTGCAAGAATCTAAAAAAGTTTGGGGGATCCCAAATCCAACTAGATAGCAAACAGGATTTGGCTGGCTTTATTAATGATTAGTGCCTTATAGATTTGGACCTTTAGGGTGCCAACTATAGGTCGACCAATAGAAGGGTAGGTGGTGAGCTTATTCAAGTTAGGTTGGATAGGTCCCTCATTTCTATTGACTGGCTACTTCATTATCTTTGTTCAATGAAGGAAATGCATCGAATTGGTTCTGATCACTATCCCATCAGTTTTTGTGGCATAACCTAAAGTTGGGAGGAGGATATTCCTTCATATTTGAAAGATGTGGCTTTCTCACCTGAGTTTGTATGATTTCATAAACAATTGGTGGAATGTTGAAATTGATGGTACTGTATTGTTTCGCCTTGCTAAAAAACTTAGAATTATTAAGGATAAGGTCAGAAAGTGGAATAAGGAGACCTTTGGTGACATCTTTATGATGAAATAGGCTATCCAATCTAAGTTGGGCCTTATCTAGGAGAAAATTCAAAGAGAAGGATATGTTGGGAATCACTTCTCTATGGAAAATGACATTTTGTCCAGATATCATAATATCATTTCTAGAGAGGAGTTGTTTTGGAAGCAACGCTCCAGGTCTCTTTGGTCAAATGTTGGGGATACAAATACTAGATTTTTTTCATATTACTACTTTGAAGCATAGAGTAGCCAACATAATTGACCATATTCTTAAATATGGGGCCAAACTTGAGCGTGATGAAGATATTAGTAAAGTTGTTGAGTATTTTTCTAACCTTTTAAAGGTTGATCATGTGCTGGACTTGGAGGCTCAGAATAGTCTTGTTGACTCTATCTTGAACATTTTGAATGTTGATCAGAATAATATGTTGGCTGATATTCCATCTAATGAAGAGATTAAGAAGGTAGTTTTCTCCTTTAATGGAAACAAGGCTCCTGGACTGGATGGTTTTTCCATGTTCTTCTTCTAAAGCTTTTGGGATATTGTGGAGAATGATGTATCTAGTGTTGTCAAGGAATGTTTTGGGTCCCGGTCCTTCCTTAAGGAACTTAATTCTACCTTTATTGTTCTTGTTGCTAAAAATAAAGGATCCAACTATCTGGATTCTTTTCGCCCTATTAGCTTGTGTAATTTTGTCTACAAGATCATCTCTAAGGTGTTGACTACTAAATAACTTGGGATTCTGTCACTTTTGATTTCTCCTCAACATAATGTTTTTGTGCCCAGTAGACAGATCCTGGACTCCATCATCATTGTCCATGAGAATATTCACTCTTTGAATGTTTCTAAATCTCAAGGGTTTCTTTTGAAACTTGATATTGCTAAGGCTTATGATAGATGACTGGGGATTCCTTTTGAAAGTTCTTGTGGCTTTTGGTTTCTCTAATAGGGTCATTAGGCTCATATGGCAGCTTATCTCTATTGTCTCCATGGTTGTTATTGTCAATGGGTCACCTTCCCATTTTTTCAATACTTCTCATGGTTTAAGACAAGGTGACCCTATCTCTCCAATGTTATTCACTATTATGGCGGAGATATTGGGAAGATTTATACAGAAATAGGTGGGCAATGGATCCTTAAAAGATTTGAAACCTTCTTTTGCAGGTCTGATTTGTTCCCATCAACAATTTGTTGATGTCAATATTTTATTGGGGAGCTTGATAGTTGGTGAAGCTAGAAGTATTAATTCTACCTTAAATCTCTATGAACATGCTTTGGGTCAGATGGTTAATAGAACTAAAAGATCCATATTTTTTATCAATACCCTAGAAACTAGATAAAAAAGGATTGATGATATCCTTGGTTGTCAGGTTGGCTCACTCCCTTCAACCTACTTGGGTTTACCTTTGGGGCATAAGCCTCCATATTCTTTTTGGCTCTCTCTGATTGATAGGTTCAACAGGAATTTGGCGGGTTGGAAAGATGCTTTGTTGAGCCAGGCTAGGAAAGTTCAAATTCTTAAGTCCACTCTTGAAAACTTGCCAATGTATGCTTTGAGTTTATTAAATATCTTTACTAAGTATGCTAATATTATTGAGAAAATCTAAAAACACTTCTTGTGGTCTAGGTTGGAGGAATGGAAAATAATTCCTTTGGTGGCTTGGGAGAATTATAGATTACTTTACTCTTCATGGGCGTTTTACTAGGGTTTATGGCCACCATTTTGTATTGTTAAATCACTTTCACCATAATATTAGGGTTTCTCTTCTATTTTTCTTGATGTCTTCTCTTTGGGCTAACTTCAGAGATAATAGGAAGAACCCTATTAAATACCCTATTCTTCATGAAGGGTTGTTTGTGTTAATTGATAAGTATGCTCGAGCCCTTCCTACCCCTTGTTCCTATATCCCTACTTCGTTTGATGATAATAATGATTCTCAAGAGTCAGAGGATGAGACTTTCTCTCCTCCCAAAAAAGATAAGACCGAGATTCCCCCTAAAGCTAAATTTATTAAGGGAAAGGGAAAGAAGGGTTTGAAATAGGTTGTGATTTCCTCCTCATCTACCTCTTCTCGTAATAATTCCTCTGCTTCTGATGGTCATAGAGGGAATTATGAGGATAATAATGCCAAACAAACAGTTCATTCGAAGCCTAGTAGCCAGAACTTTGAAATTCCCCCCTCATTTCATAATTTGGAGGCTAATGTTATGGGGGATGCTTCTTAGAAGGACCTTCATCCTAAGAGCACCAAGTTGAGTGATAAGACAAAGGACTATTCGAATATCCTAGGCTTGGCTACAAATCATGCTATTGACTCTTTTACCCTTTTCAAGTGGCTCTTCCATGAACTCAAAGAGGTCAAACTTAACCAAAGGGCTTTGGGGAGAAAGATGGAAGCTATGCCTATTCCTACCTGTCAAGATAAACAACATGGTGATGGTTAGTGGACTGAAGAAGAGAAGCAATATGTGGTGGATTGTGTTAATAGAGTTGTTTCTAGCATTGATCAAATAAAAAAAGCGTTTGAGAATCAATTCTCCATTGTTGAGGAGAATTACAAGAAAATAAAAGTTACTCTCAGGACCATTATGGCCAATAGTCACAAAATTGTCAAGCAGACTATGGATTCCATGAACATAATAGTCAATAGTCTTGATGGTTAGGACAAGGTGTTGATCAGTGTGGATGAGGACAAAGATAATACATAGGCAGAGTCTAGTCCTTACAAGCGAACTAGAGGGAACCTGAAGAAGAAAGTTGTTGCTCAAACTTTGGACTACAAATAACTCAGGTCTATTGCTGACAATATGAGTCTTTTGGAGGCTGAGGTCGCTGAGACCGTTAAGAGCCTCATGTAATTCTTTGTTTTTTCTGTTTTGTTGGTTTGTGGGTCTCTACTAGTTTTTTGTTGCCTCTTTAGCTTCTTTTTGTATTGCTTTATCCTCTATAGCCTATTTGGTTTTGGTTTTAGTTTGGTTGTGTTGATTGTAAATCTCTTAAAATCTTTGCTGTAAAGGGTTCCAAGGTCCCTTCAAAACCTTTTTTTGCCTCAGTCCAAAACTAGCATCATTGACACCATCTAAGATAGAAATAGGGTTATAAATAACCATCTAAGCATCAACCATGTCTAATTAAGTATCAATACATAAATCAAAATGCAAGTCTAGGAGAGGCACTACATCAAATTATGCTCATATGTTGAAATTATTCCTTGCAACTCTCAAAGATGTTGCCTTGAGATGGTTAATAAGCTTGGGGAGAGACGCACTAGTTGACTTGGATAGCATGAAGACAACATTTTTGAAGAAATATAAAGACCTCTAGAGAGGAGGAGATTTGTATGGAAATGACATCTTATGCATGACTCAAAAGGAAGATGAGCCACTAGAAGACTATCTTGAAAAATTACATGTTTAGTCTGCAAAAGTCTAGACAGAACAGTCAGTGTGAATAGTCTCTCAAGCATGTTTTCCTTCATGGGATTGATGAAGGTTTTTTGGATGCCTTAAAATTAATGGTAGAAGGAGATCTGACTCAAGGTTCTTGAGAAGATCAGTGCCAAATTACAATGAATTATTTGAGGTCAACCCTAAAGAAGACTAGAAGAATACAAGGACTAGCATCTAAGTCTTCTTTTGAAGTTTCATGAATGGAAATTAGTATTATGCTTTTAGACATGAAGTAGGATATTATTAACCACATGGGAAATTAGATAGATGCATTGAAAGTAAGACATAATAAAGATGAGGCAAATGTTTTTCTCACCAAATATTGCCCACGTTGTTGTTATAAGAAGAGAGATCATAGATGCAAATAAGTTGCTAATATAGAGGATGGGCCCAATTTCAATGCCTTGGAAGATGAAGATGGCCCTGAGGTGTTTTACCTTGCTCAATGAAAACCATGGAACCAAAGGCAAGGTATGCCTCAAGATACCCTATCCTATAATACCTCTTATGATAATTTTAATCAATAGAAAAATCAACCACCTCCTAGTTGGATAAATCCTTAGCCAATAGCCTAGAATTATCCTCTTACTAGGGGTTGGAAACCTTTTCAAACTCAGAATCAGTATTCAAATTGGTAGATGCCTCAACAATAACCATGGAGAAGTAACTAACCTTGGAATAGTCTTAATGTTTTTGGATACTCATAAAATTTGTTAGCCCTGCCTACATAACCTGGCATTATGCCTAATCCTAGTAATCCTACTTCACAACCTCTAAGACCCACTCAATATCCAACACAAATTGTACCTATTCTAGATAATATTCTAGTATAGTAGGCATATGCTCATGATGCCCAAAAATGTCCAACCTATGTACCATGCATCAATGATGTACATCTTCACTTTCGAAAGACTCTTGCTACACCTACTCAACCTATAATCACAAAGGCAACATCAGATGATTCTGTTGGTATTTTGGTATGGTTTTGTCATTGATGTCAACACCTGCTAACACACCTACTTTAGAGATCCAGCAACATTCACCGGCAATCAGTAAAATGCTTAAACAATCACCGGTATATAGTTAACCGACAGGATATAATGTTCACCGGTACATGCAATGACATGGAAGACACTTGGTAATGTCGAAGACATCATGTGGACACTTTTCCTTGAAGTAATATCATTGGTATATTCTTATTTGCATATTTGCTTTTACCGGCAAATAGGTCCAGGTTATCTAGGGTTACACCGATAGGTTTATCTTTTCCAGATCAGCATGGCACGCTATGGAGATGATTTATTATTGTTGTAAATGCATTAAGCCGACATGTTCAATCGGTTATTGCATCGGATATTGTATTATTTGTAAAATGTTTTATTATAATATCTTGTAGAGCCGACCTACTAAAATTGGTCTTAGGGTATGGTATAAATGTAAGATCTTATTTGTAAGATCAAATGTGGAATGCAAAAAAGATTTAAGGAAGGGTATATGCGAGATCAAGCAGAGATATACATGAAGACATCATTTGAAAGTGAAGTTAGGTTTTTGGAAAAGCATATCAGCATTACACTGGTATTGAATCCAGCATATGAAGATGCTATTTTGTGCAGTACATTCTCATTGGATTTAACCATCCAACTGTAGTCAGTGTGACTCCCATTTGTGTTTGAGCAGTGAGCTCTAGGCTGTTGGCCTTTCTGCATGTGCAGACCCCTCTTTCTACACTTACTATCTATAGTAGTATCATCTGATTGTGGGTAAGGTTTCCCACCGTGGTTTTTCCCCTTATAGGGTTTCCACGTACAAATATTTGTGTCATGTGTTGTGGTTGACTTTGTGCTTATTTTTCATGCATTAATTCTTACCGGTACAGCATTTCCTGTTAACATTGTTTACCGACACAATTAACTATCTTACTGGTATTAAGCAATAAGTTGGTTAATAAGATTTTGGTTTGAATTTATTAGACAACTGATTCACCCCCCCCTCTTAGTTGTCCCCGGGACCTACAATTGGTATCAGAGCTTAGTCCTCTTTTTGTAGAAGTTTAACAACTTGAGGAGATCCAATGTCTACTAATTATTTCAGGAAGGATAGTCCTAAACTTGATGGAACCAACTATGGAATATGGAAAATCAAAATGGAGACACATCTGAATTGCATTGGTAAAGACATCTGGGAAGTTACTAAGAATGGTTATACTGCTGCTATAGCTGGTCAGCCTGCTCCTACTACTTTAGTTAAAGATGAAGAAAATGATTGCAAAGCAAGAGAAGCACTTTTGAGCGCATTATCAGATCAACAAATCATGGGATTATTAGATAGATCTACTGCAAAAGCTATTTGGGATCATTTGGAAACACTGAATGAAGGGGATTCCACAGTCAAAATTGCAAAACTTGAAAGCTTCCGAGTCAGGTATGAACATCTAAAAATGGAAGAAGATGAAAGAATTTCTGCCTTTATGGAAAGAGTAAATGTTTTAGGTATCAAATGTTGTGGAGGAACCTTGAGTGAAGATGAGATTGTTTCAAAAATCTTAAGAGGTTTGCCACCGGCATATAAAATGAAGGTTACTGCTATTAATGAGCTGAGAACAATGCCTAATACATCAGTAACTAGGGATACATTGATTGGAAAACTTTCAACTTTTGAAATAGAGGAATTTGGTTCTGTTGCTATAAAAACTGATTTGGCCTTCAAAGCATCAACATCATCTGCTCCATCTTTTGACAAATTAGACTAGAGAGCCTTTTATGCAAGAGAACTTGAAGAAACCAGGAAGGAGAATGAAGAGCTTGAAGAACTTGAAGCACTATTCGCAAGAAAAATGCCAACAGGTCCAATTGGAAGTAAGTATGAAGGTAAAGCACCCTTTAAATGTTTCAATTGCAATAAGATTGGTCATATGGCTTCAAGATGCCCTGATAGACATGCTAGACTAAGAGAAGAAGCTAGAAGGAAATACAAACCTAATCCTGAATATCAGAGATATAGATTTAAGAAAAACAAAGATAAATCCTGTTACATTACTGATGAAGGTGTGACTGATGATTCTGATGAGGATCCAGCAGACAATGGATGGGTCTTTGTTGCTATAATAGAAGATCAACTAGTACCTATTGCTCCACTGGTAGAACAAGCCCTAGCAGCTAAAGTTGAATCAAAGGATGAATGGATTATTGACTCAGGATGCTCACATCACATGACTCGAGACAAAGGCAAATTCTTGAACTTTCAAGAATACAATGGAGGTTTAGTAAGATTCGGAGATGACAAAGCCTGTTCAATCAAAGGTAAGGGTTCAATATCTCTTGATCGTAAACATGACACTGACAATGTTTACTATGTTGAAGGATTAAAACATAATCTTGTAAGTGTTGGTCAATTAGTTGAGAAAGGTTTTCAGTTACAATTTAAAAATGGAAAATGCAAAATCATGAATAGAACTGGTTTGGAAATTGCAACCAGTAATCAGACTAGAGGTAATATCTTTCATTTGAATAACAGTGTAAAGGCATGCTTAATTGTTCATATAGATGAAAGTTGGCTATGGCATAAAAGACTATGTCATGTAAATTTTGAATGCATGGTAAAAATCAGTACTTCTAAGGCAGTTAGAGATCTACCTAAAATTGTGAAACCTCAGAATACAATTTGCAAGGAATGTCAATTTGGAAAATAGGTTAGAGCTAGTTTCAAAAGTATTCCAGAAAAATCCAATAATGCTCTTGATTTAATTCACACTGATTTATATGGTCCGGCTAGAACTAAAAGCTTACAAGGTGATAGATATTTCATGCTAATTATTGATGATTATTCTAGAATGTGTTGGGTTACTTTTCTCAAAGAAAAGTCAGAAGCACTTGGGAAGTTCAAACTATTCAAAGCAATGGTTGAAAATGAAACCGGTAAGAAAATTAAATGTTTAAGATCAGATCAAGGAGGAGAATTCACATCTAGAGATTTTAATACATTCTGTGAAGTGAATGGAATCAAAAGACAGTTATTAGCACCTCGGACACCACAACAAAATGGAGTTGTTGAAAGGAAAAATAGAACTATTTTGGATGCAAGAAGTATGTTATCAGAAGAAAATCTACCACATGTGTACTAGAGAGAGGCAGTAAGCACTGTTGTCTATACATTCAACAAAGTTCACATCAAAGGTGAAATCGGTAAGACCCCTCATGAACTATGGTTTGGTAATACTCCTACTCTTAAGTATTTCAAAATTTTTGGAAGTAAATGTTATATTAGAAGAGATGAGTATATTGGCAAGTTTGATCCTAGAAGTGATGAAGGAATATTTCTTGGTTATTCATCTAAGAGTAAAGCTTATAGATGTTTTAATAAAAGATTACAGAAAATTGTTGAGAGTACAAATGTAAAAATTGATGAACAATTCAGAGGAACTTCAAGGTATATAGACTCTGAACCGGTAACAGAAATTATGACAAATGAACCAATAGTAAATCCACTGGTACAGAATGATGACCCAGTTACTCCGGTATCATCAGAAGATACCACAGTAATTCAAGAACAACAACAGACTAAGACACCCCGGTATGTAAGACTGAATCATTCTAAAGATCAGATAATTGGAAGCAAATTTAAAGGAGTCATGACAAGAGGAAGATTGGCAAATGAAGAGGTATGTCTTATTTCTCAAATTGAACCATTATCTATCAATGAGGCATGTGAAGATAAATTTTGGATTAAAGCTATGGAAGAAGAATTAGGACAAATTGAGAAAAATAATACTTGGACATTAGTTCCCTGGCCTGAAAATAAAAATGTAATTGGAACCAAATGGGTATTTAGAAACAAACTCAATGAAGATGGTAAGGTTATCAGGAATAAAGAAAGACTAGTGTGTAAGGGATATTCTCATAAAGGAGTTGATTACAATGAAACCTTTGCACCGGTAGCTAGAATTGAAGCAGTTAGATTATTCTTAGCCTTTGTAGCTCACAAGGATTACAAAGTTTATCAAATGGATATTAAATGTGCATTTTTGAATGGAGATCTTAAAGAAGAAGTTTATATTGAACAACCTGATGTATTTTCTTTGACAGATAACAATGATATGGTTTACAGATTAAGAAAAGCTCTGTATGGACTAAAACAAGCTCCAAGAGCCTGGTTTGCAAGATTGGATAAGTATCTCTTAAAAATTGGTTTTACTAAAGGAAATGCAGATAGCAATTTATATTACAAAGTAACTAATGATGACATTTTGATTATGGAAGTATTTGTTGATGATATAATCTTTGGAGGAGAAGATGGATTATGCAAAGAATTTTCTCTTAAAATGCAGCATGAATTTGAAATGTCTATGATTGGAGAAATAAAATTCTTTTTAGGATTGCAGATTTTACAGACTGATAAAGGCATATTTTTGAGTCAATCTAAGTACTTGAAAGAACTACTCAAGAAATTTGGGATGGAGAACTCTAAACCGGTAAGCACACCTATGACTACAAATGACAAATTATCTCAAAGGGATGAATCTATACCTGTTAATCCAACTAGATACAAATCTATGATAGGAGGTTTACTGTATTTGACACAAACTAGACCTGATATTATGAATGCAATATGTATAGTTTCCAGATTTCAGAGTAATCCCAAGGAAAATCATGAATCAGCAGTAAAAAGGATTTTTCAGTACTTACAAGGCACAGCAAATCTTAGATTATGGTATCCTAAAGATGAAGATTTTGATATATATGCATACACAGATGCAAATTGGGCAGGAGATGTGGATGATAGAAAGAGCACCACTAGAGGAGCATTCTTTCTTGGAAAGAGATTAGTTTCTTGGTTAAGTAAGAAATAGAGTTGTACATCTTTATCAACATCAGAATCAGAATATGTTGCAGCAGCAACAAACTGTACATAGGTACTTTGGCTTAAGCAAATGTTGAAAGACATAAAGGTAAAATGCAAGGAACCTATTACTATATATTGTGATAACACTGCAGCAATTGATATATATAAGAATCTAGTATTACATTCTAAAACAAAACATGTTTCTATCAAATTGAATTTTCTAAGGGAAAAAGTTGAAGAAAAGGAAATAAAACTGGTTTATGTGAATACTAAAGAATAGCTTTCAGATATTTTTACAAAACCTTTTCCTAAGGAAACTTTTGAGTATCTCAGAGATCAGCTCAGAGTCTTACCTCCACCGGTAGAGACTTAGACAATTGATGATTGTCATCAACCGACAGAATTAAATGGACAAATATTTTATTCCAGTATTTGATGAGGAAGCTACTTCTCAGGGGGAGTAGTTGGTATAATTGAATTGGTTGGTATTTTGTATGAACTTGACCTTTTTGTGACTTTGGCATTTGATGTCAAAGGGGGAGAGATATATGGAAAAACATTAAGGAAAAATATATGGAAAAATGCATTATCTTTTTGAGGAGAGATTGGTATTGTAAATAAATCTTTGTATAAACACATATTACCCCCAGGGGGAGAATTGGTTTTTGTACTTGGCATTTTTATTTTGGCACTTTGATGGTTTTTCCATCTTGTGTTGCCATCAATGCCAAAGGGGGAGATTGTTGGTATTTTGGTATGGTTTTGTCATTAACACACCTACTTTAGAGATCCAGCAACATTCACCGGCAATCAGTAAAATGCTTAAACAATCACCGATATATAGTTAACCGGCAGGATATAATGTTCACCAGTACATGCAATGACATGGAAGACACTTGGTAATGTTGAAGACATCATGTGGACACTTTTCCTTGAAGTAATAGCATTGGTATATTCTTATTTGCATATTTGCTTTTACCGGCAAATAGGTCCAGGTTATCTAGGGTTACACCGGCAGGTTTATCTTTTCCAGATCAGCATGGCACGCTATGGAGATGATTTATTATTGTTGTAAATGCATTAAGATGACATGTTCAATCGGTTCTTGCATCAGATATTGTATTATTTGTAAAATGTTTTATTATAATATCTTGTAGAACCGACCTACTAAAATTGGTCTTAGGGTATGGTATAAATGTAAGATCTTATTTGTAAGATCAAATGTGGAATGAGAAAAAGATTTAAGGAAGAGTATATGCAAGATCAAGCAGAGATATACACGAAGACATCATTTGAAAGTGAAGTTAGGTTTTTGGAAAAGCATATCAGCATTACACCGGTACTGAATCTAGCATATGAAGATGCTATTTTGTGCAGTACATTCTCATTGGATTTAACCATCCAACTGTAGTCAGTGTGACTCCCATTTGTGTTTGAGCAGTGAGCTCTAGGCTATTGGCCTTTCTGCATGTGCAGACCCCTCTTTGTACACTTACTATCTGCAGTAGTATCATCTGATTGTGGGTAAGGTTTCCCACTGTGGTTTTTCCCCTTACAGGGTTTCCACGTACAAATATTTGTGTCATGTGTTGTGGTTGACTTTGTGCTTATGTTTCATGCATTAATTCTTACCGGTACAGCATTTCCTATTAACATTGTTTACCGGCACAATTAACTATCTTACCAGTATTAAGCAATAACTTGGTTAATAAGATTTTGGTTTGAATTTATTAGACAACTGATTCACCCCCCCCCAGCTCTCAGTTGTCCAACCTATGTACCATGCATCAATGATGTACATCTTCACTTTCGAAAGACTCTTGCTAGACCTACTTAGCCTATAATCACAAAGGCAACATCAGATGATTCTTTAGCTAATTTTTACCCTCCATCAAGTAGCCAACTTTCACTTCCTAAAATAGACATGAATAAAGATGTTCACCACCATTTCCATAAAGGCTTAATGTGAAAAAAATTGAGTTTGAACCAGTTGTTGACTTCTTGGATCAATTAAAGAATGTCAGTCTTAAGATGCCATTATTTCAGGCCATTAAATATATCCCTATCTATAACAAAACCATTAAGGAGCTACGCATTAAGAATCTAGGTAGAAAATGGAAGAACCCTACATCTATCTTGTTGGCAATAATATTTAAGGAAAACTAAGAGTGGGGGGTGAATCATTTTTCACCAGATTAAACAATTTAAGCACAAATTCAAATTTGATTAGCTTTAGCAAGAACATAAATAAACACAATAACAACAACACACATAGCACCAAGATTTTTGACATTAAAAATCCGATTAAGGGAAAAACCACGGTGGGAACCTACCCACAATAAGATGATACTCTGTAGTAGTATGTGAAAATATTACAATGGGGAATGCACATGCACTCAGGCACACTTCCTAGAGCTCACTGCTCAAAATATGGTAACTCAGAAGGCTACAATTCTCAGGGAAGGTTCACTACCTTACAAGAATACTTGAAAAACAATCCAAGTTAGATGAACTGAAAGAATAGCATCTACAAATGCCTAATGACAGTTTTGGTTAAGCATAATTGTTTGCCCTACAAAACAATCTATTCTACACT
Source organism: Cryptomeria japonica (assembly GCF_030272615.1). Lineage (NCBI taxonomy): Eukaryota > Viridiplantae > Streptophyta > Pinopsida > Cupressales > Cupressaceae > Cryptomeria > Cryptomeria japonica. The sequence continues at coordinate 294,553,639 of NC_081412.1, forward strand.
TCACACTGAAAGATAAATTCACTTGTTCACACATACACCACTCTCTTATAATGCAGAAAAAACACCTATCCACCAATTACATGAATATAACACCTATTTATACAAATCATCAACCTTGACTACAAGATCAGCTCAACCCTTAACACCTAATTACAAAATTATACCACACAATACATAAATTAACCACCAAACCAATACAATACCATGACATCATAGCATGGACCCAAATTAACTCCACTGAACATGCACCACCAGTAGAAATCTCACCAAGATCATCTGCAACATGCTACACCATTGAAAATGTCGCATAAGACAAAAAACATCACCAAACTCATAAGGTCTTCAATAACACACACAATGATCAATGAAAACCACCAAAATAAATAGGACATGATTAGGAAACGCTAACAAGCACATTACAACCATCTGCAATAGCTGCACCAACACCACTTAATCAAATCTCCATCAATCAACATGCTGATACTCAGAAACACTCAATAGTAGCAACTGGGACTAGAAAGATAACTTGCATAGCACCAAATCATGAACCATCTGAATTGAAGATACACACAAGCATCCCAAACACTCTCCCAAATCCGCAACCTAGAATATAATTATTCTGGAGCACAATGGATCAAATACCAGAGCACTGCAACATTGAACACTGAAAAACCAATGCTCATACCAGAATCCATAACTCGATCAAATCACCACATATCATCATGAAATCAATATTGAAACAAGTATCTCTAGTTGATTCAGCATATCAAACAGATAAACCAATTAGATCAACTCTCAGCAAACACAAGAATATGTTGACATAAATGATAATAACATATCCTAGAAGCAGCAATATCCAACAATCTCTCCCTTTGGCATTGATGGCAACATGTGAATATGAAAAACAATCAATGCAAAGGAATCAACACCAGCAATCTCCCCTTAAGATCATGCACACAAAGCTTCCAAGATAAGGCAATTTTTCACATGCTTCTCTCTCTCTTTGACAACAATGCCAAAGACATATACAAATCATGCATCTCCCCCTCTAAGAAGGACAATCTATCCCCCTTAGGCTAAACTCACATATCTGGCCCACACACTGACTACTCCAGCGGAGTAGCAGCAACTGTTCATCAATCTGGATAAGAAGATAAGATTATGAAGTCCACCATATTGATGCATCTCAATGCATCTAGTTCTCATTAGGAGGGGCAAAGACCCCTAACTTGTCTCTCATATATACAAATGTATCTATAAGAAAATTCTTAGTAAAAATACCTGCAATCTGATCCTTTGTAGATACATACTCCAATTTGACTTCTTCCTCTCTGACTTTTTCCCTCAAGAAATGATACTTAATTGATATATGCTTTGTTTTAGAATGCAATACTAGATTCTTGGAAATATTAATAGCACTTAAATTATCACAATATATAATAGTAGGCTCATCATACACAACTCTAATTTCTTTCAACAACGTCTTCATCTAAACTACCTGACTACAATTGCTAGTAGCGACAAAGGTAGTCAAATTCTTCAATAGTGTTACCTTGTCATTCATCCCTCATAATAAGAGTGAGTCGCCTTGCAAAATTTTTAGTTGAGTCCTTTTGTCCCTCTTTTTCTGGAATCTTGTTAAAAGTTCATCGGTTCAATCCCTAATCCTCCTATAAATCATTTCTAAATCCTTAGCATTACGTTTCAATGGTCAGTTTGAACCTCATGAACCCCTCGAACCATCTTGAAAAGAGTTCATACTGTTCATTTAGGTACCATAGGTTCTAAGTTGTGTCTAAGACATTTTTAGGCTAACATTCATATCAAGTGTTTTGCAATAGCTCTATTTCACAGTCGCGGATGATGTTTCATATACTCTTTCTCTAGACTGTGAACCATTTGAACCTAGTTCAAACAGTTCAGTGATGTTCAAAATGTTTGATGAAATTCAAAGGTTCAACGTGCAACCAAAATGGAAAGGCAAAGCAATCAATGAAGCATATGGGTGCAGTTTGTGTTTTTGAACCTCACAAGTTCAAGGTTCAAGGTTCAAGATCTGCAGGTTCAAAGTTCAAGCAGTTCAACTGCTCCCTAGGTACAGATGGTTCGACAGGGCCAAGTTCAAAAGTTGTCATGATAAGACAACTCAAATACTTCAAATGGATTTAAATCCCATATGAATTATCATTGTTCATCTCGTTTATATCTATAATTATCAGAATCTATAGAAGGTCGATTCTAATTTCAAATAAATCAGTGTGTTTGAGAGCAGAAGATGTGAAAATCATTGAGAACATTATTTTGACAAGTCTGATTTTATGACAGTCATATAGACCCGCACACAGTAGCACATATATTTTTACTCAGACAATATTTTTGAAATCTCTCCAGTTGAAATGTATAAAACTAGGTTACGACCAACATATCAAAAATTGAGAAAGATCCAACAGTGCAAACAAAAGTTATGGCCCCCGCTTTGAGACAGATTTTGACTATCACAAATATTTTCAGTCCACCCAGCATAAAGAATATTTTCATTTTGGGATAAAATATTCAAGTGTCATCTATCCAAATATTCTTATAAACTTTAGAGAATTATATTTCTAATGTTTATAAATATTTGATGCTATAAATAAAAGTAATGGGGAAAATGAAAAGCATAAGTTAAAAGGTTTTTCAAGATTCAGTTATAAAACTGAATAAAGATCTCATGTAGCTATTTATTGTGAAAGGATTGAGGGAGCCAGGGTTCTTCTTCTCTTTCTTTTCTTCCAGCAGCCTGTGGGTGAGGGGGAGTAGATTTTTATTTGTAAGGGAGGAGTTGAAGCTTTTCTAAGCAATGTTTTGTACAGAAAATATCAATCTTTGAGTTGATTTTCAGACATGAATAGAATGCAGATGATATCTTCAATATTTGTGTTGTTGATATTCTTCTCATGACTACAGCTGGACTTTGAGCCTTTGTAGTTGTTTATTAATGTCTTTCCTACTATAATCAATTGTGTATGTGGATTTATTACAAGACTGTGTGCTTGAAAGTAAGCCATATTGGAGCAACAACATTCTCTGTTAGTTTTTAGTCCAAATGTTATCCATAAGTGTAGACAATTAAACTTTGATTTAATGGTCTTCATTTATATATGTTTTGTAAATCTTTGGCATTCATTTTCATGGCTATGAATGAATGTTATTTTCCTTTATTGCTTTCTGGTTAAAAGCATATCAACAATTTAATTCCTTGAAAATCTTCTAAGAGGGAGTTGTACCTCTCAATTCAGAGGAAGATTATCACTTCAAATGATAATCTATCCAACTGTTAGTTCTTTTTGTCCTTCATTCTGGGCATTTTGAGTTTATTTGTATAGTTATTTTAGAAGGACAAATCTATTCACTAACAAGTAGATAGAGAAATAGCTTCTTGATTCTTACTCACCCATGGAACCAACTTCTTCCCTAAAAATTAAGCTCCACCGATAGTGCTCTTTCGGTCATCAACATCACCTGCCCAATCAACATTAGTATAAGCACATAACATGAAATCATCTTTCTTCAGATACGAAAAACCATAGTCAATTGTCCCCTTCAAGTATCCAAAAATCCTCTTCACAACAATAACATGACTTTCTTTAGGATGATCATCTTGAAATCTTGCACAAAGACAAACAATATGCATAATATTTGGTCTAGTCGAAGTCAAGTACAATAGTCCACTAACCATAGATCTATACAAGGTCTGATTAACCTTCAAATATTCATCTTGCTTAATCAATTTGCACCCAATCACCATAGGAGTTCCAACAGGTTTGGAGTCATCTAGCCCAAACTTTTTCAACAGTTCCTTCACATACTTAGATTGAGAAATGAAAATGCCTTTAACAGTCTGTATAGTCTACAATCCTAAAAATAATTTTATCTCACCTATCATAGACATCTCAAACTCTTTTTGCATATCATCAATAAACCTCATACTCAAATCATCATCTCCTCCAAAAATAATGTCATCAACAAAAACTTCAACAATCAAGATGTTATCATTATCAGCCTTAAATTATAAATTACTATCAGCAATACTTTTACAGAATCCCAACTTCATCAAATACCTTTCCAATCTAGCATACCAGGCTCTAGGGGCTTGTTTAAGTCCATACAGTGCTTTCTTCAATCTGCATAGCATGTCTCCTCCATCTGATAATGAAAACCCATTTGGTTGCTCAATGTAGACTTCCTCTTCAAGATCACCATTCAAAAAGGTTAACTTTACATCCATCTGATATACAAGAAAATTCTTATAAGAAGCATATGCAAGAAGTAATCTAATAGCTTCAATTCTAGCTACCGGAGAAAAAGTCTCCTCAAAATCAATTCCTTCCATCTATGAACATCCTTTACATACCAATCTTGCTTTGTTTCTAACTACTTCATCAGCTTCATTCAATTTATTTCTGAATACCCATTTTGTACCAATCACATTCTTGTCTTTTGGCCTCGGAACAAGTTCCCATGTGTTGTTCTTCTTAATCTGATTCAACTCTTATTCTATATCTTTTATCCAATTCTCATCTTTACAAGCTTCAACAACATCTTTACGTTCAATCTTGGAAATCAGACATATTTCTTCAACAACAATCCTTCTCCTTATCATCACACCTTTATTTTTATCACCAATAATCTAATTTTCTAAATGATTTTATTTCACATACCTTGGGGTCTACTAATTATTTTGATTCTCAGGTTCTTGAACTTCTTCACCGATAGAAACAATATACGGATTAACTATTGTTACCTATTTTCGCTACAAGCTCAATCAGGTAGAGCTTTTATGTATTTACAAACAAAGGTGCATTTTTATTCTGTTGTATTACATTCATGAACATTTAAAAGGAAGAAATAGATAGATTACTATCATTTCTCATTATGCAAGTGCATATGAAGTAAAAAGAGAACACAAATTTTATAACAAAGTAATATTTATTAAATATGAATGTACAATGTCTCACACAAGCCGTGAGACTAACTGATATGGTGCAAATAAGGAAAAAAATTAGATATTTGTAGATGAAAAACTTTAAAGTAAATATATATAAAGAAGGGTGACTCATCATTGCCTGAATGATGAGCCCTCTTTGAGTTTCCCTATACCATTTGTAATCTTTCGCCCATCCTGCATCTAGTTTTGCCTCCTTACTTTCCTGAGTATCTGCATTTGAGAAAATGTGTTAGAACAATGAATGGTCATCATTCCATATATGCATATGCATCTGAAAACATACAATATATCCCTCATGTACATCACAATAGCTAGCTCAACATATAAATTCAGGGAAAACAAATATCAATTCATTAGGAAGAGATCAAATAATGCACTATTTTTTTTGTCTAACTTGTTTTCTTCATGTGCGGATTCAGGAAAGTGACATGGTTGTTTATCAGTTATATATGAGTGGTGTAAAATGTGGCTCCCACAAGGGTTCAGTTTAGTTGTGTCCCAATGAAGTGTCGATATTTTGTCTTGGGATAGATAGTTATCTAGAGCAATCATAATGCTCTCATAATCATCGTGCACCAAGGAAAAACCTTGACACTTCAATTAAAAAAGACTACTTCTTAGCACAAACCTATATTACAGCTACAGTCACCTTCAATGGTGCAACCCAAGAACACATAGTGAGAATAGTAAAGTACAGTGACAAGAAAACACTGAAGATATAGTCATTCATAAGAATCATGATTGAAAGGAAGGAGTAGTCATCATCCCTTAAAGGTAGATTGAGCGTAAAAAAAGTGATGACATTCAATATCTTCATTAACAACATCACAACCCATGTAGCAGCCAGAACTGAGATATCTCCCATTACAGCCAAAAGAATATGTGAGGGACTGTCAAAATTGACTCAACAGGCTATTGCTTCCAGAAGCTTAGACAATGTAATAGTCATAAGGAAATGCCAATTACAGCAATATATGAGACAAATAGTGCCCAAACATTAATGTTAAGGTGTATAATTTGTAAAAGGACAGCCAATACATAATGAGACATAGATAGATAACAAAGTCTTTATAGCTGCAACAAAACATGATAGTAAAAGTATAGGAAATAATAGTGAATGCAACATAGTGAACATAATTGCATTAGGTTATATGCAGGCTTAGATACCATGCACTAGTCAGTGACAGTGAAAGGTTAAAGTATAGTCAGCAACCCATGAATGATAGAGGGTCTCTTATTGAGCTATGACAAAGAAGTAACAAAGAATCATACATGGATTCTTTGGTGAGTAAAACACAATGTCAAGGCCTAAAAGAGTGAACAACCCATTGTTTTTTCATCATCATCACAAGAACATTTAAAAGGTGATAAGCATTGGGTAAATATGTCTCAGACTTGTACAAAGAACATAATAATCAATTCACAGTTACTCTTAAAATTGGACATGCAGTCATAAAGTTTCAGCTTCAGAATAGTGAGCATTCAACTTGGAAAAAAGCTATGAATAGCCAAGGGTAAAATAATAGTTAAAGGTAATGCAGCAGTCAAGACACATAAGAATCAATGCAAACTTTCCTATAGCCAATCACTGATCAAATATCAGGAAATCACATGAATAAATAGAAGAATGCATGACAATCACCCTTTGGAATAAACTTTAGTCATACTCAGAGAATTCATGGTCAGCATATGAGACTTTGATAGCAGAAAACAGTGACCTTTTTTAACAGCCATGAAATCAATGATTATGACAATGGTATTCAATATACAAGCATCATCCATAACATATCAAATTCATTCACTGAGTAGCCATTAATTATAGAGAAGTAGAAGTCCAATTAAAGATCACTACTACAATGAAATAATTTATAATAATGAGCTATAGAAGTGTGAAGGAGTAAGTGAAATAAGATGAAATGTTTTCATCTTTTTGCCAATAGATGGTTAAGAGGATATAAAGACAGTCCTAAAGGCAAATGAAATTAGATTTTTGAAACAAAAAAGTGCCAAGGACTGACATAACAGTCAAGGTAATAATCTATCGATGACCTATGCAATGGTTACTTTCTATCAAGGACAGTCATTAATCTTCAAAGATTACTGTTTGACAAGAAGGTATGCTTCTATCATGGAAGCTTTGACTGTAAAGTGTTTTTTGGCTTCACTACTACAGGTTTGTTGTATCTTTGTCTTTTACACCATGTTTGCTTCTTTAAATGATGTTGTCATGTATTGCTATCATTTGTATGCCTTTCTCTATGGTATGCTTATTGGCTCATCCAAAAGTGATAGTTTAAGCAATAATAATAGTTTATCAAACTAAGAGACAACCATTAGAGCAATAACATTTTAGTATAGAGAAGTCATTATCTTCATCAGAAGGAGTTTGATCTCAGTCAAGCAATCACAATTAAGTCATTTTAAAATCATATATCAATATAGAAAGACATAATGACAGTAAATACAATGAAAGTACTAGAAGAGTAATGGACTATCTATGGAACATTCAATGAAGAGTGTCAAAGTGCATTTTTAAGTAACAGTGATCCTAAAAACTATGCATCCAAAGGCAAGGAAAGTCATTAAGGGTATTTTACCATGAATTCAACTTACACCATAAGGAATACATGGAAAATGACATTTGAGATAATCATAGCTATGGTATCACAAGCAGTTTTTTTCCTAATACAAAAGCATATAGCAGTCATTTGGCACAATAAAGGCTATGACATTCAATATAATGTTTGTATTGAATGAGAGGTCACTATAGATCTATATCAATGGTCCTATGCATATACAATGATCATTCAATAAGGAATGCAAAAAAGTATAGGGAGCTATGTTTGCAATGAGAAAAACAACTTCAATTGAGGTATTTAAAAGAGCAAAGCACAATCATATATGAAAGTATAATGACAGTCCACAAAATGAAAGAAAACCCTTTCCAAAACCTAAAGGACAGTAATCATCAATGTCAAAGTACATTCATTACATTCATACAAACCTTATCACATCCCAACAAGGAAAGAGATATAGTGCAGTTATCTATCTTCAAGAGGAGTTAATAGTAAAGGAATAAGTCACTGCTACGATAAAGGATAATTCTTCAACAATTACAACAAAAGCACTATTGGGAGGAGTCTATAAAAGCATAGTTATTGTCAAAATAGTGAGAAGACAGTAATCATGAGCATGTATAATAATTTTTTGCAGTCCAATACATTGAAAGGAACAAGATTAGTCAATCACAATACTCTATGCAAGCCATGCAATCCATTCAAAACACAATCTCTTTCAAGATTTATAGTGCAGTCCTTTACAAGATAATTGAATGAGATTAAGGGACACTAAATAAAATCTTTCAAAAAATAGAGCATGGGAAGCAATAAAAATACACTCATCATGGATTATAAGTAGATTGTGTGGACCACAGAATATCATCTACAACAAGACAATGGTGAGTGCAGTTCAGTCATAGGCATACTTGATAAAATCCACTATAAAAGCACAAGCAATGCACATTGATCAAATTTTGACAGCAAGGAAAGTTACTTAAGCAGAAGGAGGAGGTTCAGTTATGAAGACACTTATTCCTACTGTCAAAATAAGAGTATCTAGGGTAAACAATAGTGAGCTCTCAAGTAAAAGGATATTCCCCTAACTGGTGAAAAGGCAACCATGAAGCATCTATTCAGAGCTCAAACCCTCATAATAACAGCTAATATAAAGCAGTTCTGCAACAATTATGAAGTTGTCATTTCAAGAAGAGAATAAAACCCACATCACAAAGGGTTTAGAACAGCTAGAGCCATCTATAGTACCAAACATGGAAAAGGGAAAGTGAATAAGATTCATAATTTACCCAGCTAGCATGATCGAAGAAGAAGTCATTAAAAGATGTGTGTTGTGATTCTTAGAAGCTCGATCCAATGCTCTTCATGGTGGCTCAAAACATAAAATATTAACAGAGAGAAGAAAAATAGCAAATCTCAAAGAGTCAGCACTCCGTGAGAAAGGAGATCCATAGGATGAAGTTCATTCATCATTAAGAAAGAGCTAACTTTCAAAAAGACTGTGAAATGATTAGAAGAAAGAACAAAAATGGGTTTATAGATAACTTACTTCATATTTTCCCTATGAAATTTCATTCAAGCTTGGCCTAGGATTTCTAGAGTGGCATCACTTTTGAAGTAGACAGGAAAGATGTAAAAATATGAACAGTCATGATCTCAAATGAAAAGAATATCTTACAGAATGCAAAGTTCATCATTTACAAAAAAAGAAACTTACCTTGCATTCCCTATGGAAAAAATTTCAATATCATCAAAGAGAAAATCAGCTATGGGAGGATTTCAAGTTCAAACCCCAAAGGGTTTCATGGCAGCCGCTCTTAGACCACAGTAGAGAAAATGAAAGAAAGGATTGATTGTTTTGATCTTTTGTTTTATTTTCATTTTAGGGTTAAAAACCCTAAGAGGCCCAAGAGGGTTTTTTATTTTGCATTTTGAAATAAAGCTTTATTTCATTTGTAAATCGTGACTTATCCCTTTCATTTTGTAATTATTCAAGTGTTTTGTAAACACTTATAGGTCACATAGGTTCTTTTTAGGGTTTTTATAAAACTCCTCTATGTTTGCATATTATAAACTTGTAAGTCTTTATTTTAAAGTGATAGTCATAAATCATTTTAAAGAAAATACATTTTTGGAGGCAAAATAGAGTTGTATTTGCAACTGATTTGTGAGAGTTAAGTAAAAGTGAAGACGTAGTTGCTTTTGGAGTTCTAGCATGAGTTTAGGAGGTGGGTGGAGATGTGTCAACATATAGGAGAAAAATTAGGTGATTTGGCCACCTATTTGGCACTTTAGTTTCAATTAAAGAGTCTTAGTGGGTTAAGGTTCAGTCAAGGACAAATTTTAGGCACTTAACTACCTATTTCAACCAATTACATCCCTATTTTTAGGGGAATAGTTGCATTTGACTCCAAGAGGTTGTCTTCAATTTGACAACTCTTTATGTAGATTTGGAGAGATTTTTTTTCTTTCAATTGGAGGCCTGATTTGGAGGAGAGATGACATCACATATTTTTTGAGAGTGAGGCTTTTTGGTATAAGTCTCTTTTCTTCACACTTTTTTCTCTAGTTTTGGAGTTGGTGCATGTGTAGCAATAGTTTGTTTATACTCTTGTAACTCATTCCTTATGAGTATTTTGTGATTTTTGTAAGCAGATTTTTTTTTCAGATTTGCAATGCAAGTTGCTCCTATTACTCAATAAATAAGTAGATTTTCATTCTCAATTATTCACTATTTCACTACTGTTTGTGAGTTGCTTTTTTTATAAAAGTATTGTGATTGCCTTTTAACAATCCTTTATTTTTATCTATTTCCTTCAATGTTGAGATTGTGGAGTAGCATGTTATAGTGTAGGTCAATGAATTTGTTGTTAATTTTGATATTTGGAACTATGAAAACAACATTATTTTCCTTTTACAGACATTTAAAAGCTTAGACCTTTCATATGAATCATTTTTTCAAGCATGCATAGTTGAGTTGTGAGATTATATAGCTCCAAGACTTGAGTATTTTTATGTCTTTCAGCATTTCATATCATTTTCAGTCACTGGTGGATCACCTTTTAGCAGTGGTTTCATTTTATGCATTTTTTTTCACCTTTTCCCAAGTCAGTTTTAGTTAGTATTAGGTGATCAAAAATGAAGTCATCCTATAATCTAGAGGTCTACTCTTACAATAGGATACCTACATCTTGAGAGTAGTCCCATGTTTCATGGGACTGCAAAGTTCTAAAGCTTGACATCAGGGGCAAATCCCCATGACAACAATTGTCTCTACTAGAACATTCTGCTTCTCAGTACTCACGTTCTTTGAAATGATATCCTAATCATCAAACTCATATCTGCATGCTCTGATCTCATAGACATGGGACTGCAAAGTTCTAAAGCTTGACATCAGGGGCAAATCCCCATGACAACAATTGTCTCTACTGGAACATTCTGCTTCTCAGTACTCACTTTCTTTGAAATGATATCCTAATCATCAAACTCATATCTGCATGCTCTGATCTCCTTTCTATGACATTCATCAACCTTCACAATTGCACTTTCCACTATCTTCTTCAACCTCTTATTGTAACACCCATAATCCTTTCTCTTAGTAGAATAACCCAAGAAGATTCCTTCATCACATCTTACATCAACTTTCATATATCCACATCTATTTTGATATAAAATTTGCTTCCAAAAACTCTAAAATATCTAACTGTAGGAATATAACTAAACCATAACTCATAAGGAGTCTTACCATAATCAACTTTTATATGCACCTGATTGAATGTGTATACAATAGTGCTAACAGATTCTCTCCATAATATCTTTGCAACATCTCCTTCAATCAACATAGTCATAGTAGCATCCAAAATAGTTATGTTCTTCCTTTCAACAACTCCATTTTGCTGAGGGGTTCTAGGAATAGATAATTGTCTTCTAATTCCATGATTTTCACAAAATAAATCAAACTCACCAGATATGAATTCTCCTCCTCTGTTAGATCTCAGACATTTTAGCTTCAATCCTGTCTTTGTCTCCACCTTAGCTTTTAATATCTTGAATTTCTCCAATGCTTCTAATTTCTCCCTTAGAAAAGTAACTCACATCATCCTAGAGTAGTCATCAATCAACAACATGAAATATTTGTCACCCTACACACTTCTCGCTCTTGTAGGACCACACAAATCAGTATGCACAAGATCTAATAATCCATTAGATGTATACTACTTACTCTTAAATGAAATTCTTGTTTTCTTTCCCAACTGACATTCTTTACATACCGGATTAGAAGGTTTCACAATTTTAGGCAAATCTCTAACATCTTGAGTAGAACTTATCTTAATCACGTAGTCAAAATTAACATGATCCATCCTTCTATGCCACGACTAGCTTTCATCAATTTGAGAAATCAAACAACTTTTCTCACTGGCATTCAAGTGAAACATAATACCTTTAGTCTTAGTTCCTAATGCAATCTCTATACCAGAGGCATTCAAAATCTTGCATTTACCATTCTTGAATTGTAAATCATATCCCTTATCATTCATTTGTCCAACACTCAAAAAATTATGCTTCAAACCTTCAACATATAAGACATCATCAGTATTATGCTTACCATCAAAGGAAATAGAACCTCTACCATGAATTACACAAGCTTTATCATCACCAAATCTTACTACACCATCAGTATAATTCTCCATATTCACAAATTTACTTTTATCACCTCTCATATGATGTGAAGAACCATTTTCAATTACCCATTCATCTTTCTCCTCAACAATGCAGCTTGTAGAATTCACTAGTACTAGATCATCTTCCTTGATAGAAATAAATACAAATTCATCTTCCAAATTCACTGACTCTTCATGTTTTACACCTTCATTAGCATCATAATAACAATTCTTCTGATATTTGTACTTCTAGTTAGGCTTTAGGGCTTATCATACCTATCATGTCTCTCGTATCTATCATTCTTATCAAATTTATCATGCTTATCATATCTTGACATTCTTTCAGGACACCTAGGAGAAAAATGTCCTATCTTATTACAAAAGAAACATTCCAAAGGTAACTTTCCATCATACTTATTGACTCCCTTAGGAAATCTTTGAGCAATAAGTGCTTCAAGATCTTCCAACTCTCTTTCCTATTCTTACATCTCTCTCATTTCTTTTTCATATCTGGAAACTCTAGATGAAATTTCTCCCTGATCATACTTCTGCTTCCCGGATACAGAGGCTTTAAATGTAGTCTCAAATTTACCATGTGATTCTCCAAATTCACTCAACTCAAAAGTAACAAGTTTACCAACCAACATGTCTCTTGTCACAGATCTCATACAAGGTCTTTAACTTTTCCAAGATATCATGTGCAGTCTGCAGTCCCATCACATTAGTCATCTATGAATCAATCAAGGCACTCAGCAATGCTTCCTTAGCTCTTATGTTATGTTCAACATACTTGATCTCATTTGTAGTAACGAGACCATTCTGAGGAACATTTCCATAGTTAAGCTAGAGAGGATGGTTGAAGACTTGGTAATAACACTTGACTCATTGGAGTATCTTGTGGATTTCATTATCTTGTAGCTGAAAACTAACCTTGAGGGATACCCACTCATTATTAAAATACCATGGCATGCAACAATATATGCATTGATAAGATGTAGATCATGAGAAATGATAATTTCAAATGAGAATATTACAAAAAGGTGGTTTCGTATCCCCCGGGTCAGCCTCATCAACATAATGATCAAGCTATTTGGAAAGAACTTGGAGGAAAACAAGAGGACAGTCTACAAACCCTCATGATTATAGAATGGGATCCTATGTTGCAAGGAGAAGATGAAGATAATGTTATAGATAATATAATCCAAACTAAGTACGATAGGAACACAAAAGCATTGTCATGTTTAGCATACACTTCTTATCCTCTACAATCTTTTCTTATTGCAGCCTCATCTGAAAGCTACTTATCAACTATATAATTTCTTCACGAATTGATACCACACACTCACTATTTTGGTACACTATGCTTAGATACAACCTCGATGAGCCTTCTTACCATTCATGTATAAATTGCTCCTAGGAAGAACCTTAATATCAATAGAAATCTCAATCAAGAATAGAAAATACAATTAATTTCTCTATTAAAGGAACATAAGGATTATTTTGGTTAGGATTATAATGATATGAAGGGATTGGATCCTAATAATTGTACTTAATATTTATATAAAAGAAGACTACAAGCCAATCAAGATTCCTTAGAGGAGGAAGAATCCATTAGTAAAGGAGATCATCAAGATTGAATTGCAAAAGTTACTGCATACAAGGTTCATATATCCTATCTCTAATAGCCAATGGGTTTCTCCACTTGTTATAATTCCAAAGGAAATGGGAAAATAGAGAGTTTGTGTATATTGTAGGGAACTCAATTTTCATCAAGGAATGACCACTTTCCCTTGCTATTCATAGATAAACTCTTGGACTCTCTAGCTGGAAAGAAATATTTTTCATTTTTGATGGTTTTAGTAGTTACAAATAGATTCAAATAGCACCAGAAGATCAAGAAAAAACTACATTCACTTGTCGTTCTGGAACTTATGCATATGTTGTCCTACCTTATATCCTTTGTAATGCACCTGCCACATTCTAGAGAGGAGTTATCAACATTTTCTCAGATCTTACACATGATTCTATGGAGGTGTATATGGATGACTTCGCCACTTATGGTGATAGTTATGAAGAAGCCCTATCTAACCTGAATAAAGTGCTTGAAAGGTGTAAATATCATAACCTCTCATTAAGTAATGATAAATTATACATGATGATGCAAGAGGGAGTGGTTCTTGGTCACCATGTTTCTTAGAATGGTATACAAAGTTGATCCTATAAAAATAGAAGTCATCAAGAATCTTCTAGTACCCTCAACACAAAAGGATTTTAAAAGTTTTCTCAGCCATGCAAGTTATTATAGATGATTTATTAAGGCATCACCATGATTTCTTCTTTTGACTAAATATGTTGAGTTTGAATGGACTACCGCATGCCAACAATCTTTCCAGAAGTTAAAGAATGTTTTGACAGAAGCACTTGTTCTTAGAGGACCAAATTGGAGCTTACCATTTCATATACATATAGATGCATTAGATCATGCAGTTGGAGAAGTTCTTGGTCGGGAAGAAGGAATAATAGAGTATGCAATATGTTAACAAGAATTTGTAAGTAGTTGAATTGAATTACAGTGTCACTTAAAAGGAAAAGTTTCCAGATGTCTATGCAATCAACAAATTCAAACACTGCATAATAGGGTACTCAAGCTTTTGTAAATACATATTACACAACAATAAGGTATCTGATGACTAAGTTAGTTATAACAAGCCGATTGGTAAGATGGTTACTTTTGTTGTAGGAATTTGACATCACAAGAGTTGATAAACCTGGAAAAGAAAATGTTGTAGACTTCTTGTCTAGACTAACAAATGCAAGTTCAGATCCACTTATTGATGATTCTTTTTTTATGAGCATTTGTTTGCCCTTCAAACTCATGATCCATGTTATGTAGATATTGTTAAATATCTAGTTTATAACAAGATGCCTTCTTAATTTATCCCTAGAGAAAGATGCTAATTGGTAGAGAAGAGTTTTTCTTACTCATAGATTGCATGCTACCTCTTTTACACTGGACCCCACAATGTCATAAAACGTTTCCTTAGAGAAGATGAAATATATGTCATTCTACATGCATATCATGATGAACCCTGTGGCAACCATTTTATAGCAAAAAGAATAGCTCTCAAAATACTCAACACAAGTTACTATTGGCATTATATCATAAAGATTTAGTAAAGTATACAAGACAATATGATAGATGCCAATGGATGGTTAGGCCAATCAAATTAGATGAAATGCTTTTAAACACACAAATGGTCTTAGCACCCTTTAACAAATGGGATCTAGACTTTATAGGTCTAATTAATCCATCCTTAAAATAATAAAAAATATATATTGGTATGCACACACTACCTAACTAAATGGGTGGAAGTAAGAGAAATGAATCATGCAAGGGGCAATAAATTAGCATAATTTCTATATAAATATCTCTTTACAAGGTATGGAGTTTCTAGAGAGCTAGTCACTGACCAAGGTCCTCAATTCACACCAACACTTATAGTAGCTCTTATGAATTAGTACAAATCGAGGCACAAAAAGGCTATTCCATATCACCCTCAAACCAACAGTCAAGTGGAGGTTATCAATAGGGAAATTGAAGCAATCCTTATCAAAATAGTGGCACTTTATAGGAAGGGTCGGGCCTCAAGATTACAAGAATCGGTATGGGCCTATAGGACCACATGGTTTACACCTTTTAAATTGGTGTATGGAGTTAAGGTTGGCATGCCCATAGAATTTGAGCACAACACATTAAGAAAAACCATGCACCTTGGTCTTAGTTTGATAAAAGGTCAGCAAAAGAGAATTAGACAGCTCAAATCACTTGATCAATATAGAAAAGAATCCCTACAATCAATGGAGATGGTACTAACACAAATAATTAAATGGTATGACCAAAACATCAATATAAAATAATTCAAATAGGAAAAGTGGTCATCTTTTTATGATTCATGCTACAAGGACTATTAAGGAATGCTACAAACTAGATGGTTGGGTCCCTATTAAGTTGTCAAAGTCTTTCCTAATGGTGTAGTCCAGTTATAGACCATTGACCCAATAAAATTATTACTATTGATCAACAATCATCGACTTCATGACTTCAACTTTGATTTAGAGACTGAGGGTGACTCAGAGGAGACTAGCAAAAAGGCCAGGAATAAGGATAAGAGGAAAAGGATTGTGGTGGATTCAGAAATTTTGGAGTCTGAGGCTGAATCCTTTGAAGGGAAATTTATCAAAAAGAAGAAAGGGAAAGTTACTGGAAAGCTAATGCAGAGGAAGAAGACAAGTAAGGAAAGCAATAAAGAAATCAGCCAAATCTTGATTGATTCTGAAGAAGAGGCAGAGGAGAATAAAAAGGATGAGGGATAGGATAAGGAGGGGGAGGAGAACCAAGTCATAGACAACATTGAGGGTTTGAATGCCCAAGATATGCAGAAAGAGGAGCAAGAAGACAAAAGTGGCAAGCTTAGTGACTGTGTTGGTGAGAATGTGACTATAAAGGGTTTCTGTGAGACTGTTGGTATGATGGTGAAGGATATTGGTAGCTTGAAGAAAGATATGCTGACTGTCAAAAGAGCTATGGTGGGAAAGAAACCCCTGATGGAAAATGTTAAAGAATTGGCAGTTGCAATTAATAATGCGGAAGCCATTGAAAGCATGGTGGGTAAAATAATTGCCACTGAAAAAAAGGTTAAAGAGATGGAAGAAAATAAGGAGGGGAAAGAAATGGAAACTGCTATGAACAATCCGGGTAGCAGAATTGATAAGATGGAACTTAGTGTTAAGAAGATAGCAGAACAAAACTTTCGGATCCTTAAAGCTTCGATGGATAACATGAACATCCTGATCAATAGATTTGAGAACAATACTGAGAAGGATGTTGACAAGGAACAACCAGACAAAAAAGGCCATGAGAAGAGAACCAGAGCCAATACTAGGATCAAGGGCGACATCAAAGGTCGTGAGTTGGAGGAGATAAAGATTTTGATGGACAACCCAAAGCTGATGGTTGTCCAAGCTGAGGATATAATGAAAAGAATATAGCTGTCTTTGTCTCTATCTTTGCGGTTGTCTTGTTTTCTGCCTTTTTGTTGTCGTTATGCTTTCTGGATGTTGTATTTTCCTAGTGTTTTAATGTAATGTTATGTTTTATGGGTTGTGATCCCTTTTTTAGGTTGGGATCTGTTTTAGCTTTTGAAGTGATTAGGCACGGTGTTTTCTAGTTATTTCTATTTTCCCTGCTTTGTATAATGTTCGGGTTCCTTTCAAAAATTTGCTTTTACTTAATCAAAAAAATCTGCTTTTACTTAATCAAAAAAATCATCGACTTCATTTTTATCATAAGCTACTCGACAAGGAAGAACTCTTTAGTAGAATACACCTCAAACAACCATTTTTTCTCTTGAATTTCCATAATCAAGAGAAAATTTTGTTCTAGAATAGAATTAGTAATAGAAAGATTAATAAAGTTCTCATTTATGTGAGAACATTTCATATCCATAATGAAATTTCTCATTCATCATTTAAATTTAGCTACTTGTTCTGGTAAACATGTTTGAGGGACTTGTTTCCTACAATTGCATGTGTGAGGGACTTGTATTTCTCCTAGTCAACATCCACATATTGCACTTTTCTTCCATTCTAGCACGACAAGAACTTCAATAGAAGTCACATTTCTACTTTTGTAATACTCCTTTCTACATCAACCAATTTAATGTCACCTTCTCTAACATCTCGTCATTGCTTTGTGTGATTTTGGTGATCTCTACATTCATTTCGCAGACTTCATGTCATCTCGACATGATTTGTCTCAGGTACTTTAATTCCAATCTTGTATCTACATCCTTGTTGAATTGGGTAAATTTTTTAATTTCAAATGTACATCACATTTATTTTAAGCATTTAAAACTATCATGTTATGATCCATAACTGCATATTGGTCATGCTCTTTGAAAATTTAAATATTTTACCTTACTACCTTGCACATGTGGACACTTTACTCATACTAAGCTAGGGGGAGAGAAGTCTTGTCATAACCTTATGTGATAATCATTCATTTTCATGTCGATTTCTTCATATTTATTGTGAAATATGGTGAGATATGCATATCTACTACATAATTATCCCTTACCTCTCATTAATGTTAGTGTTTTCTTTTTTAATATCATCTTGTTGAAACCCTCTTGTTCATGTCAAACTCTCTATTTAAAATTGAGAAATTTAAAATTTAGGGGAACTGGTAGCACCATATCAATTGCAAAATTCAGACAAAGAGTGATATTAGGCAGCTCGACAAATAATAGTTGGATAAAGAAGTGTTTAGAAGAATTTGAGAAGAATTTTGAAGTAAAGTTGTGTTATCACCCATATTGTTAGCTCTGATGCCAATTGTTAATAAGATGAGGGGGGGGGTGGTGAATCATACAAACTTAATCTTCAATATATTCAACAGATTCAACCTTGGTAGCTTTAACAGATATATGTAACCAAAACTGTAAAACATGCAAACTTAAGAACACTTAATCATAACAACACTCATAACACCAGATTTAACGTGGAAACCCAAATAGGGAAAAACCACTATGGGATTTTGGACCCACTAAGAAATATACTCTTCTAGAGTATGCTCGGTTAAAAGCAAATCCTGTTAAAGATTACAAACACATTGCTAGATGTGACTTGGTTAAGGGATTTCCCTCAAATCTGTTAGGATCTACACCTTGTTAGAGGTGACCTTTATTAAAGGGTTTCAAACACTCAATCAGAATGTCACCTTGCTAGAGGATTTACAAATAATACTATTAAGTCCACTCGGTTAAGAGAATTTCTGTCACTTACAAATAAATAACATTAATGAGTATGTCTACAACTTTGCATCTAAAATGCTAAAGCAGATTCTTATTTGCTTAATACAATCTAGTCATAAGACTTATCTTGTCCCTCTGCTGGGCTCCTTACTCTGTTATTCAAACAGGTCTTCAAGCTTCTATGCTCGGTAATCACTATGTAGCATCCCTGTGCTTACACTTGCCCGCATATATTGTTTATCAACAGTTTCTTATTTATAAACAATTTTCTAACTGCTTAATCTCTTTGATCACATTTACCATGATCAATCATAGCCATCAAATCTTCAATCTTGACCAGGTTCAATGTATCCTTCGATCTGAAAATGTTTTATCTCGCCTTGGAACTTGCATATATTTCTTGGAACTTGTGCTAGGGTATTGCAGTTCAATTTGAGCTGTAGATCTTCCTGTCGATCTTCCATTTCCATAGATCCTTAACAAACTTCATACACGTTGTATCAATCACTTAATCATAACCAGCTCATCAACTTCCATCATTAAATAATGCATGTATTCATCCAATGCATTTTGTTATTACTCGGTTGCAACTCGGTAAATACTAAACTTCACTCAATAGACATTCCACCTTCATTAACCGATAGCGATAACCTTAGGGTTTACTGACTAGGTTCCTTGCTCGGTAACATAGCATAGTATTAACCTTACAAACAATAGCATATGTAGGATATCAAAACAATCTAAACAACATGATCTCATCATTGTTTAACTCGGTAATAGTTGCCCATTGAATAACTTATTCCTCCCCTTATTCATCACATTCTTTCTGTGTCTTTTACTGACATCTTAATTCTCTTCAAAACATACTTCTTAAGATATGGCAACATCATAGTAAATCAGAAAATCAATTTCTTGACATCAATGATAAAATAATATTGTGAAGACAGTAAACATCCTTAATCAGTTATATCCATAATTATCAACAACCTTCTCAATATCTTAATTGAAATGCCAACAATCTCTTATTGTCTGTTATAATGCCAACACATATTGGTAGAAAAGATGGGTGGAGACCCTATCAAGAAATAACCTTTAGTCCATACTAGTCAATAATGTGGTTCATTGTAGAGAAAAGTTGGTAAACGTAGGGTGGATGGATTATTTTCATAAACTAGGTGAATATGATACACAGATAGCTTTGGAGTTTGCATGGACTCTGCATGAAAATATAGCCACTATCATGAGATTGCTAGTGGACACTAGCACAATAGACATTATCTAGACTCTCTATAGAAGGGGAGGGTTATATGGATATCCATGATGTAGTCTCAACTAGACCAGGATTTACTAGACTAGATGACCCATTGTTGTAAAATTTTAAACAAGGAACCAAAAGGATTTCTTTACCAGAAAAGTGGGAAAAAAGCAACCGAATTCATAATCATATATTTTTCTTGTGAGGGATGGATTGCATTACTCTACTCACACCATTTTAAGCTACCCAACCATCTATTCCATGATCAACTAGTCAATGTGGCCTACTACCTATCTCATTTCCTCACTAGAATGGTAGTCGAGGTGCAAAAAGGTAAAGATACCTTGTTATTATTGCCATTATTTGATATCTCTATTTGTGAAAATAATTCTAGCTATCTATTTTCCTAGAATGAGTTGTGAGTAATTATTAAAGGTTAAGAAGAACAAACATATGAAATCAACTCCAAGAGATAGAAAAATAAGGTTTAGAGGGTTAGATAAGGGGGAAAGTAGTAAGCCCTCAATGCATTTAGCGCAATAAGAATTAACTTCCTCTTAATAAAGAGATTATTTTGTCTCTATGGCCCCTAAATCAATGTCATCTCGAGAAGAGGCAAAGGAATCACAATCAGCTCCTCCTATAGCCAAAGTTCATAGCTAGAAGTTGGCTCAAAAATTTGCTATTGAGCCCAAACCTAGAGGAAGGAAGGGTAAATAAAAGGCTTTAAAAACTCTAATAGAAAGGGTAAATCAAACCCTATAGAAAAAAATCCCTATTGCTACCCTAATTGAAAATAAGGAGAAATTTTCTTTTGCAAAATGGAAAGGAATTGAGGAAAAACACAAACCTCGCAAGGCCAATAAGGTAAGAATTAATGAAAGCCCTATAGTTGACCAATAAAAGCCTTAGGAGATACTTGTTTCTACTATAGGGAAGAAGAGGAAACCAAATGCTTTCCCTCCTTCTGCTAAACCAAAAAGAAAATCCCGTATTTTTGCTACTCAGACTCAATAAACTCTTTCTGCTACCACTCTTGTCTTAGAGAAACCTCCCTCTATTGCTTATCAAGTTACTGAGAAAATACTCTCAGTAGATGGCAAATCTGAAAAGAAGAAAAGAAAACAAAAGGGAGAGGTTGAAAAACAACAACAGTCCCATAGTCTGAGGAAATAGAAATGGAGTGCTAAAAGGAAAGAAAAATCAAGCACAATTTTAGATGTCAATTCAGAGACAATTAGTGAGATGAAATTCATGTTTAGGTGAAGGTCTTTGGTTGCGGAAACAATAGAAGTGTCTTTTGATTCCAATCTAAAATCATATGAGACTCCCTCAGATTGGATAGGGGAAGGAGATAATGTAGTACCAATGGAAATGCCACAAGCTACAAAGGGTTATGGTATTGAAGAAATAGGAGAGCAAGGAGTGGGTGCCCAAACAGAGGATGTTGTAGAACGGACAGAGGAAAAGGAAGAGATTTAAATTCATGATGTGGATGAACCCCAACCTAAGTCACAAGAAATTGCACCATCAAAAAACATCAATTTAGACATGTTGGTGGAAATGGATGCTAAAAAAATAGAAGAGGTCATTGAGACCATCATAAGACAAGACATTATCTTAGAAACTGGGCCATTTATAGAAACCACTGGTAATATTCAAGTGCCTCACATTGCTTCCTCAATCTCACAACCTTCAGTTATATTTAGATTATGGAAACAGGTGAAACATATATAGTTGAGAGAAAAGGAGCTGATAAGAGAAAAAGAACAAATGCAAGGAATGATGCAAAATAAATTATAGAAATTAGAAATGAAAGTTGCAAGATTACGGAACAAAGTGGACACTATAGTTTCCATGATGCCACAAATTATTTATTGTAGACCATCGATATGGTTATATACATTAATTCTCAGGGAACGGTTAACTTCCAATTTATGCATATGTATTTTCATTTGCGCTTTTCCATTTCTTCCCCTAGAGACTTCTTCCATATTTTTCAATTGTCTACCCCATAACTACAATATTATTTATGTGAGTTTTATATCCATACCATTTTTGTGTCATACAATACTAACTAGAATCCTCTTTATATATAGGAGATGTTCAACTAAGAGCATTATGTTCTTATCTAGAGAATGAAGAAAGTAAAGGTGATAAAATTCTTACATACAAGGAGGTTGATAATATAAGTACATTATCTCTTTGGGCTAAGTCAAATAATGCAGATGCTATGATGAATGAGTGGGTATTACTCGCCCAAGATTCTAATATTCAGTAGCATATACTAACATCTAGGACAAAGAATTATAAAGAGTATGCGAGAATTGTGCATGCACAAGGCAGGGATATTTTAGACTTTGTTGCAACATGTTGGAAAGAACTCACATGAGACTTACAGCAAAATGAACCCCATTCCTTATAAATTTTCCATGCAACTATTTGCAAAGCCAAGAAGTATGTATAGTTGGCCAAAGAGCAGAAACTAAAATGGATGGTGCTTGTTTTATAGCCACCACTCCTTTTATAGCCCATACTAGACTACAAGGGCATTGAGAAGTATAACGAGGAGATTGAGGAACCCAAGTGGTAGAGGATTTTGAAGTCGAATGAATTTTACTAGAATCCTTCAGTAGGGAATTTAGGAGACTACTCATTTTGATCTTAGAGAGATAGCTTTCATGAAAAGTAAGTTAATGGGGTCTTCTTTGAGACAAGTAGGATAAGTTGGGGGGAATGATAGGTCTTTGATTTGTCTTTCTTTTGTCAATTTATACTACAAATTTTAGTTAAATTTTATGTATATGCATCATGAACCTTTGTCCTAGTATGGTCTATTATGATATTTAGACTTTATTTGAGCACTTTTGATATGCTTATTTAATGATTCTAATATAATATGTATATGCTTATGAATGTATATGTTATAGATGGAAATGGTTATACTATGGTTTTCAATATTGTATATACTAACCTATTATGCAACACTTTCTCTTAGGTTATAAGTGACTGTTCACGTAGCAGAACATTGTGTCAGCTCCTATGAACATGGATAGAGCTAGCGTTGATTTGGTCAAAAGCAAGTTTTTTGGAGGATTAACTTATTTAAGGGAAACACTCATACATGGACATCCTTCATTATGATCTAAATTACCCCAGCACGTATTTTTAAGAAGTTTGTTGAAGCTGATTTAAGTGGATAATTATGTATCAAGTAGTTGTTAGCAATTACAGTCCTAATGGAACTCTTCTTCAATTTATGATTCTTTTATTTCAGTTAATAAATCTCTCCCTAAATATGGGGATTGAGTTGTAGTTGGTTATAGAAGAATTAGTCATAAGGTCAAGGTTGTAAATACGATTGTTTCTGACCTAAAAAAGCTAACGATTTTGTGTCTTTTTTAGCAAGTTATGTTTTAAAGAAAGTATGTAATCTTAATAAATAAGAATATAATGATTTCCCAACCCAATTGTGTAACCTTGTGAATCTATAACAAGTGCTTACCCAAGGGGGCCACTTGAGGTAAAGATACTCTTAGCATTAGTGTAGTTTAATTAATATTATTTTAGGTGTTTGGCATTAGACGAATCTTTCTAAACTCTAGTAACATAATAGTTTCATTGTTCGCTATTCCTACAATAGTCAGATAGTGTGTAAGCAATAACTAATGCATGTTTACTTTAGTAGGAATTTAATTAATTATTGTTTTGCTCTTTAGATTAAGATATTGTAGAATAATGTTTAGTCTACAATGCACATCTTCATTCTTGATATTTCCATTTCAACAATAGTTATAATTGTTGTGGGGACCCACTAAATTTTGAGGACAAGGCCGTAAACTTTAAAAGGAGAGTTAAAGACACAAGAAGTGAACATTTTCCATAGGAGGCGAGAAGAAGTGGAATCTTTATTCAGTAATGTTTTCAAGATAATGATAAATTAGAAGGAATAGTCCTCGCAGGCCACAAAATCACGTATTAAATTACCAGGTGTGTGGAGAGTTTCAAAATTTGATTATTAAAAGAGCGAACCATTGAAAAGGGAATGTACTTTGCTTCTCACTAATGAGTGAGAAGGATTCAAAGACATTATGATTTGCATAATGTGGAAGAATTCAAAGACATTATGTGTGATATTTCATCACCCGATAGATTTTAAGTTACCATTTGCTAATCAACCCGCGTCTAGAGTAGAAAGGCGATAGAGTTTAGTAGGCATTAAGTAATGTCACTCAAGTCAAGAATCCTTAGAGGAGAGGGAAGATTCAAGAAATGATTGCAAAAGGAGATAATCCTTGGTGACAAAAATAGAATGTTTTGTGGCTCATGTGACGATAAAGCAAGGTCAACTGGGAACTTTGAGAGAATGGTAAAGTAAACGGAAGACACACAACATGATTATGAAAGAAGCTACATTCTGATGATGAAGTAATAGAGGATTTAAGGTTATCATGTTTTTTGGGGGGGTTTATCACTCATAGGATAAGGATTTGTCATTGTGTAAACTTGATGATAAAGCAAGGTCAACTGGGAACTTTGAGAGAATGGTAAAGTAAACGGAAGACACACAACATGATTATGAAAGAAGCTACATTCTGATGATGAAGTAATAGAGGATTTAAGGTTATCATGTTTTTTTGGGGGGTTTATCACTCATTGGATAAGGATTTGTCATTGTGTAAACTTGATTAATTTTCTCTCTGTTGAGCTATAACTAACTTTGTAGTGCTTTGTCAAGAAAGAAATGCAACAATCAAGTCAAACCTAAAGATAAGCAATTTCAAGCAAAGGAGTTGCAAGAAAGAATACATGAAGGAAATGGATACACCCTATCTCGTACCCTATTCAACTTCAGAAGGTGATTCAACTAGAAACATAGGTAAGTGCCTCAAACCCCACTCTATGTTTTGGCCCTATGATTTATTATTTAGGTAATGAAAGAATGAAAATTTGAAAGTTTGATGGTCATAATGGATTCATAGTATACCTAGTAGCAATTATAGTATTTCATTAGGTATTATAGAAGGATATAGTATGATCACTAGAAAGGTAGAGTTTAGGTGCAAATTCAAGTGGAAATGGACCCAGATAGTGCCACGAGGAAAGTTTTACACAGGCATGCACCTGGGTGATTATCATTTGGGAGATTTGATAGATAGAATAAGAGAGCTCGTAGCTACAAAATAAATGAAAAATTAGGGAAAGTGGACTACTACAAGTAGCTAGATTTCCTGTTGATGCAAAGGCCCGCGAGTTTATTTAGTGGTGTCTTTATTGTTATAATGTTAATCTGTGTCAAGTGATCAAGAATAATAGAGTATACATAGATTTGACACCAGGTGGGATTATTGAATTATTAGGGATACCTAAACCCACATCCATAATCCAAAGAACAAGGAATCAAGTGAAGGCTAAGTTCAATAATGCAAAAGCTACCTATCAGAAAAATATGAGAGAAGAATGGTATATTGTCAAAGATACTAAAGCTAGTGTTGAGATAGGATATGCATCCTGAAGTATATGCAGCTATTACCTTTATAAGCAAGATTACAGGATTAGAGTTTAGTGGGGAGTTCTAAGAATGGATGTTTGTCTCCATCTAGAGTATCAGAAGGGGTAAAGGGTCTTTTGATTGGGCCTAGTTCATCAATGATTCTATACATGACTTTGTCACACAACCTTCTATGAGTTTCTTTATGTCATCCTATATGGTCTGTCCATGTGCTATTAAGGATAATATTCAATGGATAAATACAGTAGGAATATTGGTTTCAAATCCTGGTGAGATCTGGCATACAAGTATTATCCACAAGTCACAAGAGATTAGACTATGCTACACTATAAAGAAATTAATGGTTATTTTGTGATGAAACTCACAAGGGAGTTGGAAGGAAGAATAGGAGACAGAGTACCACAAGAAATATGGGAAGTGATTCAATACTTTGGTGGATGGTATATCCAGTTTCCCACTTGGTCTTATCTAAGAGTGCAAGGGTTCTCAAGTCAACCTTTCAAATTACCTAGATATCCTTCCATCTAGGCATGGCTAACTGAGTTTTGTAGACAAATGTTGGAGTTCCATGATATATATCTAGGTTCTCACTACAAACTAGGGTTCAAATTTCTAGTAAAGATGGGAGACTTTGTATGTTGTGCATTACAGAATGTAAGAAGAGCTGAAGATGATTTATTAGCTTGGCATTTATCCTATTTTCAATATCAACGAAAGGATTATGACCCCTTAGGGAAGATACAAGTGCATATTGCTAAGAAGGTAAATCATGTTCCTGATATGGAGTATTACTAGATAGATTACAAAGACAAGAAGGAAGTGAGGAAGAGGTATTACCAAAGGTTGGTGTTGTGTCAAATACTCACACTTGGACTGGATAAGACAAGAATTGAGGTAACCCTACAAATAGTAAAGGATGATGAAGAATTTTTGAGGCCTAATTATATAACAGATAAAGTTGAAGATAAACCTATTATAGAGCCATGGCCTAGTGATCCCGAAATAGTGTCTATGGATCAAGTGAATTAACATGTCTGAAGATCTACCTAAAATTGGATGGAGGGATACAAAGCAAATTTGAGAAAAAAGGCATAGAAAATTACCTCTAACAAAAGAAAGAGAAATGAAAATTATGAAGAAGGATATGACAATTTCCTGGTGCACAAAAGGAACATTGATATGACCAAAGTAATAGACTTTGGGTCTATGGCAAGAGATCATGAGGCCTACATGGTAGGAGTTGATGTGGTAACAATGGATGTTGATTTAAATTAGTTGGCACAAAGTAAGATTACGAAGCCTCAAGATAGGGGAAGAAAAAATGTAGAAGCCTCAACTTTAGAGCTTGTTAAAGCTAAACAAGGAGAAGAACCCTAAGAATAGGTATTATTGGCTATACCAATAACTACTTCTCAGTCTATAGTGAGTTGTTTACTTCACCTCTATAAATAATGTTTTGAATTTCATTGCGGGTGTAATCAACTTACCTGAAGAAGAACCTTTTTGATTGATGTTATATCAAGAAATAAATTGGATACTTTCAAAGCTCGAGACTAAAAGCCCACAAAATATAGAATCAAAGGATCCTATGGCTCAAAAAGTGATTCCTAGTAGAAATATTGTGGCTAAGTTTATCAATGTAGATCACGAAGAGTCCACTGAATCTAAAGATGAAGATCTCATAGAGGAAAGGGAAAAAGTTTCACTGGAAGTAGAGGAAGACTTTCTTGATCAAGAACAATCTAAGGAAGAAATGAATTGTGTGGAAGAAACATAGGCTCTGAGGGTAGAAGAAACACCAATACGGGATATGGAAGAAGCACAAGCTCTTGGTACGGAAGAGATGCATACTTCAAAAAGGAATGAAGAACAAACAAAGTACATTGAAAAGGAGATAGTATTTGTATGCGAAAAATTTGGGATCATTCTGCAAATGGGATAAAACACCTCAAAAACACACATGAAACATTGCATTAGAGTTAGTAATCACAAAAACATGTTAGTGAGTGAAAAAATCTCAAAATTGTTCCATGCTCCTCTATCCCCAAAGATCCTTAAGATTCAAGCACTTGATCTCTTGGATGTCAACCTAGAGAACGAGATTTAAATGATGATTCTAGGATCAAAATGAATGCGACTAAGATCCTAGTCAATGGATTGATATGATGATATGAATTAAAGTTAAGGATGCGAGATGAAAAGCTAGTTATGATCAAGATGGTGGAGATGATATGAGGCTGAGTGAATTCCAAATTGAAGATTATGATGAGTTAATTAAGCTAGATAAAGATGAAAAAGTATGTAATTGATATGCAATTTAGGCTAAATGATCTAAAACTAAATGCAATTAAGCTAAATGCTATGATGCTAATGCTAGAAGACTTAGATTCTTGAAGATGACAAATGAGCTCTTTGATAACCTGCAAAGTGACTATACTTTGGATGCACAAGATTGGGATCCTTGAATTGAAGAAATAAGTTCTATTTATAGGCAAAATAGAAAAATGGATGGTTGAGATTGAGTAATCTCAACAAGGGAAAGGATTGAAAGTTATCAATCCATGGGAGAGATTCAATCCAATCCCAAGTTGACAAATGTCACCTTGAGAGGGGTTGATAGGATGCTAAACAAGCATTAGATGCTAACAAAGGAATTAGGGATAACCTCGAGGATTGACATCATTGGATAATGTCATTAACCAAGGAGGCATGCTATTACCCAAGAGGTAAACTCTTGTGCAACAAGGGAAAATGGTTAAAGGGACAACCATCATGGCTAGGGGGTGTGGGCTTGTAAGAGGAATTAAATGCCTTTTGAAGACTTTGGAGGCTAACTTTCCCAAAGAGGAAAACCACTAGTGGTTTATGTAAGAGCCTTACATGTTTGGAAGACTCAACAAGTTAACTTGTTGAAATAGATAAAGTCTTACAATGCATTTTGAAGACTTTCTTCCAAATTTGGAGAAGTGACTCCCCCAAATTTAGGGAAAGGACATGATTAGGATATTAGACATAATTAGGATTGGATTAGGAGGTTTCTAGAAGGATGATTATGGAGGCAAGTGGGAGATGTAGGAGAATGAAAGTGGGGGGAGATAA
The DNA here is from genome assembly GCF_030272615.1 of Cryptomeria japonica. Taxonomy (NCBI): domain Eukaryota; kingdom Viridiplantae; phylum Streptophyta; class Pinopsida; order Cupressales; family Cupressaceae; genus Cryptomeria; species Cryptomeria japonica. The sequence continues at coordinate 294,582,538 of NC_081412.1, forward strand.
TAGGATTTTTAGTTAAATTAAAATGATTTAATTTAGCCAAAAGGGTTGCAACTTGCATTTGTAGGATTTTGCAAGTGGGGAGATTTACCAATAAATTTTAATTTATTTAAATGCAAAAGGGGATTTTAATTAAATGTAGATTTAATTAAAATGGGAAAGAGGATAAATGGATATTTTTAATTAAATGTGAATTTAATTAAATGGCTTAGATACAAGGGGAATATTAATCAAATCTTTAATTTGATTAATGGCCAAAATAGAAGAAAAGGGGATATTAATTAAACGTAGATTTAATTAATAGGTGAATTAATAATGATTAAATGAATAAATTAATTTAATAAGTTGTGAAAGTTTTAGGTGTCTACATTTTCCCCCTCTTTGAAGGGACGTGTGACCACATGTTGATTCAAAGAAAAACGCTCAATATGTCGCCAGAATTTTCAATATGATGTTGTCGTCAAAATTGTCGATATGATTTCCTGGATATCAAAATTTGACTCAATATGAGATTGAGGTCGATATGAGACTGATATGAAATTGATGTCGATATGCCCCCTCCAAAGATAAATTGAGAAAAAAATACGATTTCTGGGGTAGTGTCGCAATGCGGACGATTTTGAATTTTTGGATGATTTTTTAAAAAATTGATTTTTTGGGATTTTTTTTTTAATATTTATCTACTGATAAATTTTATTAAAAATAATATTGAATAATAGATGAAGAACTAATATGGGCATAGCGCGTACATTGCCCACATGTCCACTGAGGCAGCATAGTTGCATGTGTCAGCATGGGCTATATAAACCCTCTAGGGCCCATTTCCACCTTATTTGTGCACTTTTCATTTGGAGAGTGGAGCTTGGAGAGGAGAGAATAAATGGAGCCCCCCTACCACAAACATCAATTCAAGCATGTTTGGTGATTCCAGTGACCACCTGAGTACGGCCCACCAGTAAGTTCGATTTTCTAACCTTCCTTGTGAATTTTTTAGCTAGATTTTTCAATTTTTTGCATGTACGGATAAGGTTTTTCTGATTTTTAATTTTTTTAATCTTTTAGCACATTTGTTTTGTTTCAAAGCACATATGTGATATGAATTAGTGCATACAAATTTTCCCGTAGCGCATTTGTCATTTTTCTTGGCGCATTTGATGTACGACCTGGCACATACATGAAATCGTATAGCGCATTTAAATTAGCGCATATGTTGACTGTTTTAGTGCATACGTGACAGTTTTGAATTTTTGAAAATTTTGAAAATTTGAGACTATGCCAATTTGATTTTTAGGATTGTTATGATGTTTGGAACCTTTCCGATGTGTTGGTAGGCGTCGATTTTGTTCATTGAGATGTGTGATGTTGAAAAGTTTGTCTAGAGTCAATATGAGTCATCGTTTGATACGAGTCAAGTCAATATGGATCAAATTTTGATATGGGTCAATTGTCGATATGAGTCTTGATTTTTGATATGGGTCACTGGTCGATATAGGTCAATTATTGATATGGGTCCCAATTCAATATGGGTCTTGAATCAATATGGGTCAATTGTTGATATGGGTCTTTATTCGATATGGGTCTTGAATCGATATGGGTCAATTATTGATATAGGTCAATTATTTATATGGGTTGTGATTTGATATGGGTCAATAGGTCAATATGGTTTGAAGGTCGATATGAGTCCTGATTGTTGATATGGGTCAAATTGTCGATATGGGTCCTGATTGTCGTTATGGGTCAAATTATCGATAATGAGTCTTGATTGTCGATATGGGTCAAATTGTCAATATGGGTCATGATTGTTGATTGATTGCAATATGATACTAGATTTTGATATGTTGCTTGAGTTTGATATGATTCTTTGATTGATTGTTTGTTGATATGAAACTTTGATTGATTGATTTTTGATATGAAACTTTAATTGCGATATGAGACTTTGATTTCGATCTGATTCTTTCATTGATTGACTTTTGATATGAAACTTTGATTTCAATATTAGAATTGGATTTTGATATGAGACTTTGATTGATTGATTTTTGATATGAAACTTTGATTCATTGATTTTCAATATGAAACTTTGATTGATTCATTTTTTATATGATTCTTTGATTGATTGATTTGTTGATTTCGATAGTTAGGTTAGGTTATACCCACCTAGTTGTCAAGAGTGTCTGATTTGGAACTCTTTATGTGATGTCATGGCTATCATCATTGTCATAGGTGCCCCTTTGATTGAGATTTGTGTTAGGACCTAGAGGCAACTGAGAGGGGGGGTGAATCAGTTATCTATTAATTTCAACCCAACTATAACTTAACCAAACTTAATGCATAATACCAGTAAACCAAACTTAATGTCGATAGATAGTTTAACAGTTAATAACAATACCAGTAAAGTTTAATGCATGAAACAAAAAGATAAATACATCCACAACACATAACATAGATATTTGTACATGGAAACCCTGTAAGGGGAAAAACCATGGTGGGAAACCTTACCCACAATCAGATGATAATACTGTAGATAGTATGTGTGTACAAATGGGGTTTGCACATGCAGAAAGGCCAACTGCCTAGAGCTCACTGCTCAATCATAAAATGGGAGTCACACTTACTACAATTGGATGGTTAAATCCAATGATAATGTACTGCTCAAAATAGCATCTTCATATGTTGGATTCAGTACCGGTTAAGCTCTGATTGTCTTCTTCATACCTTCCTTGAATCTTCAAATGATGTCTGCATGTATAGCTCTTCTTATACTCGCATATACCTTATTACAATCCCTTTCACACCTTCTTACATAATCTCACAAATGAGATCTTACATATATACCAAAACCTAAGACCAAATGTGTAGGGCGGCTCACTAAGAATATTACAATTAAATCAATTAAAAATGGATCAATATGTGATGCATCATGTTGGCTCAATGCATTTACAAAAATAACCAATCAATAAACATCTCCATAATGTGTCGTGCTGATCTTGAATAGATAACGCTTGTCGGTTCATAACCTAGACCTATTTACCGGTAACAGCAAACATGCAAACTTGATTAGACCAATAACCAAATCACCAAAACCAAGTGTCCAAACAATCTCTTCAACATAACCAAGTAATATCCAGATGATAACAGATCATCCTCAGTGTCGGTGAACAATATAACTTGTCAGCGAACCAAATATTGGTGACTATGCATAAGTCACTGAACATGTCGGTGAACCTAACCAAATATCTCCAGAAGGATAAGTGTTGACATCAATGACAAAACCAATGCAACACATCCATAATACCAGCAATCTCCCCCTTTGGCATTGATGGAAACACAAGATGGAAAAACCATCTAAGTGCCAAAGCAGAAATGCCAAAAACCAAAAACCAACAATCTCTAGAAATCAAAATATAGATACAGAGAGTAACAATCTCTCCCCAAAAGATAATGTGTTTTTCCATAGATATCTCTCCCCCTTTGACATCAAATACCAAAGCAATACAAAACCAAATATAATCAATTCTTATTACAAATACCAATTGTTATAACCAAATTTATCCAATCTACTCCCCCTGAGAAGTAGCTCTCCTTCATCAAAGCGGGAAAAATATTTCTCTGTTAATTTTGTCGGTCAGATGCCATGCTCCAAATGTCCAAGTTTCTATCGATGAGGGTATAACTCCAAGATGCTCTCTTAGATATTCAAAAGTTTCCTTAGGCAAAGACTTAGTAAAGATATGTGCAATCTACTCTTTAGTATTCACATAAACCAATTTCACTTCTTTTTCTTCAACATTCTCTTTCAGAAAATTGAATTTGATAGAAACATGTTTGGTTTTAGAGTGAAATACCAGATTCTTTGATATATCAATTGCTGTGATATTATCATTGTAAATGATTATAGGTTCTTTGAATTTTACCTTTATGTCCTTCAACATTTTCTTAATCCATAATACCTATGTACAATTAGTTGTTGCTACAACATATTCTGATTCTATTGTTAATAGTGATGTACAACTTTGTTTCTTGCTCAACCATAAAATTAGTCTGCTACTAAGAAAAAATGCTTCACCGGTGGTTCTCTTTATGTCATCTACATCTCCTACGCAATTTGCATCTGTGTATGCACATAAATCAAAATTTTCATCTTTAGGATACCATAAACCAAGATTTGTTGTGCCTTGTAGGTACCAGAAAATCCTTTTCACTGTTGATTCATGATTTTCCTTAGGATTACTCTGAAATCTTGAAACAATACATACTAAATTCACAATATCAGGTCTTGTTTGTGTCAAATACAGTAAACCTCCAATCATAGATTTATATCTTGTCAGATTAACAGGTGTTGATTCATCCTTCAATGATAATTTATCAGTTGTAGCCATAGGAGTACTTACCAGTTTAGAGTTTTCTATACCAAATTTATTTAGCAGTTCTTTCAAGTACTTTGATTTATTTATGAATATACCTTTATCAATCTGTGAAATCTACAATCCTAAAAAGAATTGTATCTCCCCAATCATAGACATTTCAAATTCTTCCTTCATCTTATTAGAAAATTCTTTAAACAATACTTCTTCTCCTCCAAAAATGATATCATCAACAAAAACTTCAATAACCAAGATGTCATCATTAGTCACTTTGTAGTATAAGTTGTTGTCAGCATTACCTTTAGTGTAACCAAGATTTAAAAGATATTTGTCCAATCTAGCATACCAAGCTCTAGGAGCTTACTTCAATCCATATAAAGCTTTCCTTAACCTACAAACCATATCTTTGTCATCTGTCAAAGAAAATCCATCAGGTTGTTCAATGTAAACTTCCTCTTCAAGATCACCATTCAAAAATACATATTTAACATCCATTTGATATACTTTATAGTTCTTGTGTGCTGTAAAAGCTAAGAATAATCTGACTGCCTCAATTCTAGCTACCAGTGCAAAGGTTTCATTGTAATCAATTCCTTCTTTCTGTGAATATCCCTTACACACTAATCTTGCTTTGTTTCTGATTACCTGACCATCTTCATTAAGTTTATTTCTGAATACCCATTTAGTTCCAATTACATTTTTGTTTTTAGGTCGGGGAACCAATATCCATGTGTTATTCTTTTCAATTTATTCTAATTCATCTTCCATAGCTTTAATCCAATGTTTATCTTCACATGCCTCATTAATTATTGCTGGTTCAGTTTGAGAAATTAGACATACCTCTTCATTTGCCAGTCTTCCTCTTGTCATAACACCTTGATATTTATTCCCAATTATCTGACTTTCGAAGCGATTCAATCTTACATACCTGGGTGTACTCACTTGTTGTTGTTCTTCAGTCACTGTGGAATTCTCAGATGATGCCGGTGTGACTAGATCAACATCCTGTACCGGTGTACTTATTGTAGGTTCATTTGTGATTATCTCAACTGTTGGTTCAGAGTCCATAGACCTTGAATTACTTCTAAACTGTTCATCAATCTTCACATTTACACTCTCAATGATTTTCTGCAATCTCTTGTTAAAACATCTATATGCCTTGCTCTTAGATGAATAACCAAGAAATATTCCTTCATCACTTCTAGGATCAAATTTTCCAATATAATCATCTCTCCTAATATAACATTTGCTTTCAAATATTCTGAAATATTTAAGAGTAGGAGTATTACCAAACCATAGTTCATGAGGGGTCTTACCAGTTTCACCTTTAATGTGAACTCTGTTGAATGTGTAAACAATTGTATTGACTGCTTCTCTCCAATACACATGAGGTAGGTTTGCTACTTATATCATGCTTCTAGATGCATCCAAAATAGTTATGTTCTTCATTTCCATAACTCCATTTTGTTGGGGTGTCCGAGGTGCTGATATTTGTCTTCTAAGTCCATTCACTTCACAGAATGTATTAAATTCCTTAGATGTGAATTCACCTCCTTGATCTGATCTCAAACATTTGATTTTCTTACCGGTTTCATTCTCTACCATCACCTTGAATAGTTTGAATTTCCCAAAAGTTTCTGGTTTGCCCCTGAGAAAAGTAACCCAACACATTCTAGAATAATCATCAATGATTAGCATAAAATATCTATCTCCTTGTAAACTTCTAGTTCTTAGTGGACCACATAAATCAATATGAATTAAGTCAAGAACATTATTGGATTTTTCTGGAATACTCTTAAAATTTGCTCTAACTTGCTTTTCAAATTGACATTCCTTACATATCGGATTGTGAGGTTTAACAATCTTAGGTAAATCCCTTACTGCCTTAGTTGTACTGATTTTCACAATGCAATCAAAATTTACATGGCAAAGTCTCTTATGCCATAACCAACTTTCATCAATATCTATAATCAAGCATGTCTTCTCATTGTTATTCAAATGAAAGATATTACCTCTATTCTGATTACCGGTTGCAATTTCCAAACTAGTTCTATTCATGATTTTGCATTTACCATTCTTGAATTGTAACTGAAATCCTTTTTCAACTAATTGACCAACACTCAAAAGATTATGCTTCAAACCTTCAACATAATAAATGTTGTCAGTATTGTGCTTACCATCAAAAGATACAGTGCCTTTTCCTCTGATCAAACAAGCTTTATCATCCCCAAATCTTACTAGACCTCCATTGCATTCCTGGAAAGTTAAGAATTTACTTTTATCATTAATCATATGATGTGAACATCCAGAATCAATGATCCGTTCATCCCTTTCTTCAATTTTAGCTGCCAGGGCCTACTCTACCGATTGAATAGTAGGTGTCGGTTGATCTTTTGTTATTGCAACAAAAGCCCATCCATTGTCTGTCGATTCCTCATTAGAATCATCAGTAACTCCTTCATCAGCATAGTATTATGATTTGTCTCTATTCTTCTTAAATCTGTATCTCTGATATTCAGGGTTAGGTTTATATGTTCTTTTAGCTTCTTCTTTCAATCTTGCATATCTATCAGGACACCTAGATGCCATATGACCAATTTTATTGTAGTTAAAACATTTAAATGGTGCTTTACCTTCATACTTACTTCCAACTGGACCTTTAGGCATTTTCCTTCCAAATAGTGCTTCAAGCTCTTCCAGTTCTTCATTCTCTCTTCTGATTTATTCAAGTTCTCTAGCATAGAGTGCTTTCCAATCATATTTCAATGATGATAGTGATGTTGCAGATGATGAAGCTTTGAAAGCCAAATCTATCTTAATTTTAGCAATAGGACCAAATTCCTCATGTTCAAAAGCTGAAAGTTTTCCAACCAAAGTATCTCTAGGTACTGATGCATTAGACATTGTTCTCAATTCATTAATAGCTATTAGTTTCATTTTGTATGCCAATGGCAATACTCTTAAAACTTTAGAAATAATTTCATCTTCACATAAGGATCCTCCACAACATTGTATACCCAAAACAATTTCATTAACTCTTTCCATAAAAGCAAAAATCCTTTCATCTTCTTCCATTTTCAGATTTTCATACCTGAACCAGAAGCATTCCAGTTTTGCAATTTTGATAGTGGTATCACCTTCATTGAATGTCTCCAATTTATCCCAAATAGCTTTAGCAGTAGATCAGTATGATAATCCCATGATTTGTTGATCTGACAATGCGCTCAAAAGTGCTTCTCTTGCTTTGCAATCATTCTCCTAATCTTTGGCCAAGGTTGGTGGATTAGGTTGACTTTGTGTAGAACCAACATAGCCATTCTTTGTAACATCCCATATGTCTCTTCCAATGCAATTCAGATGTGTCTCCATTCTGATCTTCCATATACCATAGTTAGTTCCATCAAGCTTCAAACTGTCCTTCCTAAAATAGTTAGTTGCCATAGAATCTCCTCAAGCTATTAAACTTCTGCAAAAAGAGGACTTAGCTCAGATACCAATTGTTAGGACCCGGAGGCAACTAAGAGGGGCGGGGTGAATCAGTTGTCTATTAATTTCAACCCAAATATAACTTAACCAAACTTAATGCATAATACTGGTAAACCAAACTTAATGTTGGTAGATAGTTTAACAGTTAATAACAGTACCAGTAAAATTTAATGTATGAAACAAAAAGACAAATAACATCCACAACACATAACATAGATATTTGTACGTGGAAACCTTGTAAGGGGAAAAACCACAGTGGGAAACCTTACCCATAATCAAATGATACTACTGCAGATACTATGTGTGTACAAATGGGGTCTACAGATGCAGAAAGGCCAACTGCCTAGAGCTCACTGCTCAATCACAAAATGGGAGTCACACTGACTACAATTGGATGGTTAAATCCAATGATAATGTACTGCTCAAAATAGCATCTTCATATCCTGGATTCAGTACCAGTTAAGCTCTGATTATCTTCTTCATACCTTCCTTGAATCTTCAAATGATGTATGTGTGTATAGATCTGCTTATATTTGCATATACCTTATTACAATCCCTTTCACGCCTTCTTACATAATCTCACAAATAAAATCTTACATATATACCAAAACCTAAGACCAAATGTGTAGGTCAGCTCACTAAGAATATTACAACTAAATCAATTAAAAATGAATCAATATGTGATGCATCATGTTAGCTCAATGCATTTACAATAATAACCAATCGATAAAACATCTCCATAACGTGTCGTGCTGATCTGGAATAGATAACACTTGTCGGTTCATAAACTAGACCTATTTACCGATAACAAAAAATATGCAAACTTGATTAGACCAATAACCAAATCACCAAAACCAAGTATCCAAACAATGTCTTCGACATAACCAAGTAATCTCTAGATGATAACAGATCATCCTCAGTGTCGGTGAACAATATAACTTGTCGGTGAACCAAATACCAGTGACTGTGCATAAGTCATTGAACATGCCGGTGAACATAACCAAAGATCTCTAGAAGGATAAGTGTTGACATCAATGACAAAACCAATTCAACACATCCATAATACCAACAATTTATGTTTGATTCCTTAGGATAGGTGAAACTGATATGGTGCTCATGTGTTGATATAGGCCGACTTAGGTGTCATATAGCTTCAAGAGAGATACCCAAAGATGCACTCCTTACATAGTTGATTGACAAATGATGATCAAGCGGTGCTCGAGGCTTGTGGTTTGATTCACATGTTACGCATGCCTTCTTATCAGAATAACAAAGCACTTTTGATAACTTTAGCAGAGTGGTGGCACAGTGAACACAACACCTTTCACTTGCCACAAGAGAGATTATTGTGACTCTAGAGGATGTCTATCAGATTCTGCGAATTTCATTCATAGGTAAGCAGGTTGTCTATGATGTGGAGGAGACTGGAGGGACAGATGCGCTCTGAGAGATTTTTGGTGATCCTCAAATTGTGGGATATTCAATGGGTTGGCAGGATATGGTAGATAGATGTGCCCTACTTCCATCAGTGCTAGCGGGTTTAGTTGGTAGTTTCTTCCTTCCTGACAGGAGATCACATGGATTATCCATTGGATGGGGCCATGTGCTATGACGTATGATACGAGAGAGGACACACTATGCATGGGGTATATGTGTCCTAGCCCACCTTTATCATGAGCTACATCAAATAGTATATTACAAGGATTGAGGATCTAGTCTAGCAATTGGTTGTATATTACTATAGATTTAGGCTTGGGAGCATATAGCCATTACGTGTCCTATTGTTTAGAGAGATCAACTAGCTAGATATCCTTATTTGTATACGCATAGACAAGAGGCTTCTCATCCTATGATAGGGAAGTTGGAGTACTTGAGGCACATTTTAGATGATATGGATGTAGTGGTTTGGTGCCCATATTTGGATTGTGAGCCATGGCCTGAGGATGACACAGAGGTGCTAGTTTTGTTGCAGACTCGATACTTGATTGGGGGGATGCCCTATGTTGTGGAGAAATTCCTCTTGTCACGGGTATATCAATAGTTTGGTCGGTCATAGACGAGACTACAGAGGACTATATTGTATGCTAGAGTGTACAAGGAGAGATGAGAGTGGGGGCCACCCTTGGATTACGCAACTGCCTGCGCAGAGTTCCATGCTCTTCCTTTTGTTGTGTGGGATACGAGGCCTACAATGATAGATACGGGCATGCACCAAGATTATGCCCTTTATTTTTCTAGCCATCCTTTTCCATGATTGATAGGGCCAGGAGAGCCAATACCACTAGATGATGATGATGATGATGATGATGATGATGATGATGATGATGATGATGATGATGATGATGATGATGATGATGATGATGATGATGATGATGATGATGATGATGATGATGATGATGATGATGATGATGATGATGATGATGATGATGGATGTCGATGAGGAGGTCGGTGCGGCTGAGGTATGGATAGGGGGTGAGGGGTCAGGGAGGAGATCAAGGAGCGGGTCAGGGCCAAGGACAGTTGGGCTGAGGTAGGGTTGGTGGTGGGGATGTTGGTTTTGAGAGGAGAGGAGGTCATGTACAAGCAGAGGACATAGCAGCAGTGGGAGGTGGAGGTCAGGAGGATAGCTCTGATGAGGAGATAGAGTCAGATGATTTGGGTGGTGAGAGGGTTGGATTGGGCGACATAGGATTTTATGATGATGATGATGATGAGGGGGAGGAGGAGGAGGAGGAGGATGTGCAACCCTTAGTACTCTAGAGGAGATTGGACATGCCCCCGCCAGCCACAGGACAAACGAGTACACTACAGATCCTGGCAGCACAAGTTTCATAGGTACCACATCCCAAATATGTTACTATCACAGTGCCATCACACTAACAATAGGCCCACATAGCAGCATTACATTCCTTAGTGCAGAGACTTCAAATGCAGTTATCACAAGCACAGGGACAAATTACACAGCTACAGGCACAGGTAGCATAGTTGACTACCGCAAGGGACATAGAGATAGAGCAGCAAGGCCACGTAGAGGATGTGTTACGGTCATTACAATAGGCCACCGATCAGGTTGTAATAGGAGACACTATCAGAGGTCTCATTGAGAAGACTGTGCGGGCTGAGTATTACAGGACTCCATATTTATAGGTTGTTCTACCATATCATCATGCTCCTAGCTATGCTGCCAGCTCTCAGCCCGGAGGTTCCCAAAGGAAGAGATGAGAAGGAAGTGAGGGGGTGATGGATCCTAGGAGAGATCCTCCTAGTGGCGGGGTAGGTGTGGGTGGCTCTGAGGCTAGACTGGTGGATTCAGGAAGAGCCACTCTTAGTCTCTTGTATGAGGATGATGTACCCTTTTATTGTTGTACATAGATCATTGTACCTTTGATGATTCACTTGAGATGGATATTGTTGTATTTTTATTGATCTCTTTGATATGATACACATTGATTTACTAATAGATGGTGATGTTGCTTGATTCATGTACTCTCTTATTGATATGATATCCAGGGAGTTTGGACTTTTATTGTTTCACTGATGATTCATTCTGACTTATATATTAGATTTTCCTTTGGATCATTATGTGGTTACACAGATGCATGATGATATGATAGTAGATATGCTTCTACATGTTATGGATGCCTTTGATGAGCTATATGAGTTTTGCTTATTGCTATGATGATGTAGATTATGTGATGTGTTTTTGTTTTTTTTAATGATCGACATGCTTCTATGATGATTGCAATGTATGTCTAATCGATATAATATGTTTGGAAGGTGATATACCTATGATGGTTAGATTTGATTATTACAAATGCTTATGATTGTGCAAATGTTTCTAACATATTTTTGTGCTTTGGATGATGCGATCTAGAAAGCCAAATGTTCTTGATATGATATGCACTTATGCAATAATGATTTGAAACATGAAATGCATCTTGAAAATGAGATGTATGATGTGAGATGTATCTTGAAAATGAGATGTGAGATGCAAGATTTCAAAATGATATGACGATGAGAATGATAATGATATGTAACTTAATGCAATCTTAATATGATATGGTAATGATAGTGATGACAATGATAATGAAATGATACTAATGTAAGATAAAAATGATATGCAACCTAATGCAAGATTAAGATGATAATGATAATGGAATGAGACTAATGCATTCTTGTTCCCAAATGTTTCCATTTGTTTTGATCAAAGTGCTAGTGCTTCCTTTGTTTTCATCATCGGGCTTTGATTTGTTGAAAGTTGATACAAGCATCATGGTATAATTAAACCATAATGACTTGAGTATAACTTACATGGATTTTGATATTGCAAGATGACACAAGAATCAAGGTGTAATTGAACCAAGATGATCTGAGTGTTGCTTGCATAAAATAGACAAGAGTTAACCTTAGTACATACAAATCCGAAATGTCTTCAGTGATATGTTACCTGATCATGTCATAAGATGAATTTGCATAGTAGAAGGCTTTACTCCCAAACAGTAGGCAAAGAAAACATCACATTCCCTCCTTGCTTCTCTAGTCATTGAGACATCCTTGAGTCACTTAGGAGATATGATAAGCAAAAATTAACAACCATAAGTAAGCATGCATGTCATCTGAAATGTATTCTTGTTAAGTAAAACATATTGCAAATAGATCTTTTGTTCAGTTCAAATCAGTTCAATTCCTTGATGTCTAGCCTCCTTGCATTATTGTTGTTATTGTCGGTTGTTCTGATCCTTATTGTCTTGCTATGTGTTTGGTCCAATGTCTAAAACCCTCAAGGTGAAATGCCTCCAGCGAGGTCAAGATTTTGTCCCTTGCTGTCGATACTACTTTGATATGGATATTTACACTGATCACCAAGCCATGGTGGGATATGATTTGGATAACTGGTTCTGATAATCAAGGATAGTGACTATGCTAAGTATGTCTGGGATAACATTGTGTGTACAAGTGTTCTACGATGGCTATTGTCTTAGATCATATGGAGACAAAGATATGATGCGAGTACTGATAGATAGAGGATTTTCTCTCTCACAAATGGCGCATGTTGCCGGGTTTTCACTACTTGTTTTTATTGCACTTTTTTTTTTTTGTCTTTTTCTTGATTTTTTTATTTTTTTGTTGTGTCACAGGGTGCCTGTTTGCCAAGTTTTCACCCTAGTGATGATTTTTGATACTTTTTTTATTTTTTTCTTTTTTTGCTTGATTTGTGCATTGGACAACTCAAGTGTAGAACTTCTTCAGATGGATTTTGTTGGTTGGCTCATCAAGCACGTTCATCTAGAAGCTCTAGCTCTTGCAGCCTATTGACTCAATATTCCTCATCTGGAATGAGGTCTTTTAATGACACCCAAAGTAATGGAATCTCTACCTCAATAGGTAGGATAGATTCTGATCCATACACCAATGAGTATGGTGTAGCTCTTGTAGGTGTGTGGATACTCATTTTGTAGGCCCAAAGTGCAGGATTAAGCTGGACATGCCAATCTTTACCAGCTTCATTCACTATCTTTTTGAGGATTTTAAAGATTGTCTTGTTTGAGGTCTCTGCTTGGCCATTCCCTTATGGATAATAAGGTGTTGAAAAGTGATGATGAATATGGAATCACTCACAAAGTTATTGTACATCCTGATTCTTGAAAGGTCTTCCATTATCTGTGATAATGGAACTAGGGATGTCGTACCGACAGATGGGGTAATTCATAATGAAAGAAGCTCTCTTTGTCGGTTGTTGTAGTCAATGGGACTGCCTCAATCCACTTGGTGAAGTACTCAGTGGTCGTGATGATTGATGATCCTAAATAATGACTCTGTTTTGATAGATTTTTGTCATAGTATTACTGCCTAGGTCTTGTGTTTAGATGATATTTGGATCAGGATACTCTCCTAGTTGATGCCTTTTTAAGTGTTTCTGGAACTCATTTGTCTGATACTTAAGTTTTTCATATAATGGTTTCTAAATGGTTTATCTATGCAAAATATCTAAATCAATCTTAAGTTTGGTTTAATTTATGTCATGTTAACATTAGTATATATATATGCTTTTTGTGCACATTAACATCATGATGCAGGGTTGGCTAAGAAGAAGGAAAGACTAAGCTGGCGGTTTGAAGGAACATCAAGCATACCACCACTATGCAGACCCAGTCAAAGAAAAGCAGCATTGAATAAGATCAAAACCATTTGATCATTTATTCAGCAAAATGGTTTATGAGACATTTATAACTGTTCTTAGTGGAGCTTAGCTCTAGCAAGCAAGTCATGCTATATCTTCTCAGTTGCAGGATAGATGTTGTTCTGTTTTCCTGCTCTAACTTCTTCTTTAGTATAATAAAATTTGTTCACCTATTCCATTGGAATATGTGTTGATCAGTTAGGAATCTGTTATAAGTTTCCATATAAATAAAAGGTCTCTATCTCCTCTCAAGGACATAGAACGACCATAGAATTTGTAATACCCATCTTTCAAACTCATGTATTTTTGCATTCAATTTGAATAAAGAAATCAATGTTATTTTGAGCTTAATAGTTGTTGTCTAAGAATTCTAGATATACTCACTCAAGAGGGCACACTTCGTGAGTAGTCCCTTTGTGTTTTTTCAATTAGTTTCCATCTTGCAATAGTTGTTGTTTTGGCAATCGATTGTTCCTGTAGCCATTGGAAATAGATCATGTGTCTATTCCTGTAGCCACAATGGGTAGAGTAGTTCCTATCCACTTGCTAGAATATTATCATTTGGTAGTAGTTGCTTATGTTACTTTCAGTTGTGAGTTCTGATTAAGTATTAGTTCATTATTTTTTTGCATTTATTTCAAAGAATTTCCTTTCTTGCAGTAGGATAGAATGGTTGCAATATGAACTTAGTGCACATACCGTGATGGCCCATTTCAAGTTTACGTCCCTAGTTGATAAAGTAAATGAGCCTTTTCTATAGGAAAGCTAGTTGTTCGGTAAGGATATCCAATCCCTGAATTGAATTTTTGTCACCTAGTTGCCATTCCGATTGTAAGGACCAACATTTTTGGCATTGTTGTTGGGGATGGTGCCAAACTAAGAACCTATTGTAACCATTAGTTTTAAAGCTTTCTTAGTTATCTCTTAGAATTCCTTCATTAAATCTGTATGCATAGAAGAAGAAGAGATGCATTAGGAATATTTCTTCCCTCGCATTCCACTCGTGACATAAGATCAAATCAAGCACCAGAAGTAAATCCTTTTGCAGAATCCTTTGTGCAAGTCAAAAATAGAGGTGTTTTTTATTTGTTAGAGGGAGATTTAGACTTATTAAATGAACCCCCTGAGAAAACATCTTACCTTTGGTTCTTTATCAAGGAGCAATGGTAGAAAATCCTTCACCTTCACCTGCAAACCCAACATTTGAGTTTCCTATTCCTAATCAACATGATAATGTAAACTTGAAGAATATACCAGCCTCCTCTCTTCCAAAATTTTATGGCTTGGTCACAAAAGAGCCAGATACCTTTCTATTTGAATTTGACATCCTCTATAGAAGTTATGACTATACCACGGATGCCCATAAACTCAATTTATTCCCTACTACTCTGAAAGAAGCTGCTCTGAGATGGTTTATGAGTTTAGGTAGAGATGTAATCACTACCTGGGATGAAATGAAGACAAACTTCTTGGATAAGTACAAATATTATTGAAGGGGAATGGACTGACATGGTGATGATATCTTTCGAATGACACAAAAAAGAAGATGAGAGTCTGGAAGATTATTTGGAGAGGTTTTTGTTTAGTGTCAAAAAATCCAAGCATAGCACCTTGAGTGAAGAATTCCATGAAATTGATTTTTCTAAGGGGAATCAATGAAGACTTTGTTGACTCATTAGACCTGATGGGAGGAGGAGACATTACTCAAGTTCAATGGGATACCATTAGGCAAATCTATTAAAAATATTCCAGAGCTTCAACCAAGAAGGGAAGATACTATAGGCCTGGTTCTTCAATTGCAAAGGCATCTACAATAGTTTCAAGAATGGAGATAACTCATTTGTTAAAGAACTTCAAGAAAGGAAGAATCATGAGGAAGTGGAGGCCATGCTTGCTGCATTTTGTCCTCATTGTCGGTAAAAGAAGAGAAACTGCAAGTGTAAACTCCTAGCTAAAATTGATAGCTTGTAGGCTCTCCCATATTTCAAGCCAGTCTATGGAGATGATGAACAACTCTTTTATGTTTCACAATGAAGGCCTTGGCCTCCAAGACAAGGTATGCCACCAAATCCTTTATATTTTTCTAGTCATTATATGAACTTTAATACACAAAATAATCAGTGGCAACCTCCATACTCCCAAAATTTTGGAAACTATACTCCTCAGTCTTGGAATAACTCTCAAAACCCTTGGCCTAATTACAACAACCCTTCCTTTCATTAGCAGCAGCCACAAGGGAATTGGTTGCCACCTCAAGGTAACTGGAAATAGTCACTGCAATGGAGGGGAGGTCAGCAATGGGCCAACCAGCCATCAAGTTTCCTACAGCCACAACAACAGTCCCAACATCTAGCTTTAATGCCACTAGCTCCTAATGCTACTCCACCTAAGCCAACTCAACTTCCCAAATAGCCTCTGCCAAATCCAAACAATAAACCTTAGCAACAACAGCAAGTTTATTCAGCCGATCCTAATCAGTATCCTGCATATTCTCTTAATATAAGTGATATTCACTTACAGTCTAGAATAACTTTTCCTACCCCATCTCCTCCATTTATAATAGAATTACCATCTAAGTAAATTACACCTGATCAACCTGGAAACTCAGAGCAGTTACCTCAATCTAAAACTTCATGCATACATGTTAGATTACCTCCATTTCCTCAAAGATTACAGGTAGAAGTGTTTAGGCAACAGGATGGCATAGCTTTTAATCTTATTGATCAATTAAAACATATATGTGTAAATATTCCACTGTTTCAAGCTACTAAAGATATTCCTATATATGGAAAATCTATTAAAGAGACATGTTTAAAAAAGCCTAGACGCAAGAAAAAGGACCCAAAAATAGTACATGTAATAGGGCTATTGGTTGATATTATGTTAGGAAAAGTTATTGTCCCTAAATATTCTGACCCAGGTAGTCCTGTTGTGAAGGTAGTTATTAATGGAACACAAATAAAAAATACCTTGATAGATTTCGGAGCAGCCATAAACATGATGACCAAGCATGTCATGCATCAACTCAGTATTATTAGTCTTAGATCTACCCCAATAGTCCTGTAGCTTGTTGATAGTTCTATTGTCCGACCTAATGGGATGGTTGAATATATTGTTGTCACACTAGATTCTTGGGAATATCCAGTTGATTTTATAATACTTTCTCCTAAGGCAACATTGGGGGGCTCTCCAATAATTTTGGGAAGACCTTGGCTTGCTACAACAAATGCATACATAGGTTGTAGATCAGGGGACATGACCATTTTAGATGGTATCACTACTAAAAATCTGGCACTTTATTCTCCAACACAACCACAACTAGATCAAGAGAAAGTAGTATGGCTAGATATAGGAGAGGAAGTGGAGGAATTCAATATTGTTCAGTGACTTATGATGTTGACTAGAGAACCATTCATAGAACTCCAAGAAGATGATTGGGCACTCTCTAACATCATAGAAAATCATTATGGGGCAGCTCAATAGTCATTTGCAATATCAATAAATCCTTTGCATACTCTTCTCCCATCCATAGGTTCTTTGGATTCTCCTGCAGCCACAGATATATTTCATACCTTATTGTCGCAAGAAAACCAAATGTATTCTATATCTGAAGCATCTAATGTTGATTCAATCACCCAAGTAGAAGTTGCTTCAGGAAGGAATTTGAATATTAATAGTCAACTCATAGAAGACCAAAGGTTGTCATTAATATAACTGCTCAAAAACCAAAAATAGGCTTTTGCATGGGATTATCATGACATGAAGGGATTAAATCCTACATTGTGTACCCACAAAATTTATAACAAAGAAGATTGTAAACCAGTAAGACAACCTCAGTGAAGGATTAATCCTGCATTAAGGGAAATAGTCAAGGAGGAATTACAAAAGTTACTAAATGCAGGATTCATATACCCTATTTCAGACAGTCAATGGGTATCTCCACTGGTTATCGTCCCTAAGAAAGGAGGAAAATGGAGAGTTTGTGTGGACTATAGGGAGCTTAACGTTGCTACTAAAAAAGATCATTTCCCACTTCCATTCATTGATCAAGAGTTAGATTCTTTAGTAGGCAAGCAATACTTTTCATTTTTGGATGGGTTTAGTGGTTATAATCAAATCAGAATAGCTCCTAAGGACCAGGAAAAGACCACATTCACTTTCCCTTGGGGAACATATGCCTATTCAGTCCTTCCTTTTGGTCTATGCAATGCTCTTGCAACCTTTCAAAGGGTTGTCCTTAGTATATTCTCAAATATTTCTCATGATTGTATGGAAATTTACATGGATGATTTCACTTCTTATGGGGCCACTTTTGAGGAAGCATTGCAAAATCTTTCCAAAGTGTTGCAGTGGTGTGAGGATCATAATTTATCCCTCAATAGTGAGAAATGCTTCATGATGATGCAAGAAGGCATGGTGTTGGGGCATCGTATTTATCAGTCAAGCATTCAAGTTGACCCAGCCAAAATAGAGGTAATACTCAATATTCCTACCCCTGCAAAATGAAAGGATGTAAGAATTTTTTTAGGTCATGCAGGGTACTATAGGAGATTTATTAAGGACTTCAATAAGATGGCAGGACCTTTGTATTCTCTCTTAACAAAAGATGTTGAGTTTGAATGGACACCAACATGTGAAGAGGCATTTTATAAACTTAAGAAAGCCTTAACCCAGGATCTTGTGCTTAAAGGACCTGATTGGTCTCTTCCTTTTCACATTCACACAAATGCATCAAATTTTGCAATTGGAGCAGTTTTGGGGTAGAAACAAGGAGTTTTGGAGAATGCAATTTATTATATCAACAAAAATTTGCAAGGACCTGAGCTAAATTATATTGTCACTAAAAAGGAAATTTTAGTTGTTATCTATTCCCTCAATAAGTTCAATCACTATATCACTGGTTATCAAATCTTTGTGCAAATTGGTCATGCAGCCATCATGTACCTTATGAATAAAAGTTCAATTTCAGGTAGGTTAGCATGATGGTTATTGTTAATGAATGAATTTGGCATCAGTGTCATAGACAAACTAGGTAAAGAAAATGTAGTGGCAGACTTTCTATCTAGAATTCAAACAAAGGATAGTCTTGAAGTCATTGATGATTCTTTTCCAAATGAGCATTTGGTTTTAATTAATGTGAACATTCCATGGTATGTTGACATAGCTAACTACTTAGTAGCTAACAAGATCCCTCCTCATTTCTCTCCAAAAGAAAGAAGGTTGCTAGTAAAAAGAGTTTCAATTTTTCATGGATAGCAAATTGCTTATTCTATACAAGGCCAGGTCAAGTCATGCGACGATGTGTTAGGTAAGATGAAACTTATGATATCCTTCATGCTTGTCATGATGAGCCTTGTGGAGGTCACTTTGCTACTAAAAGAAGAACTCTCAAAATACTGACTACATGATATTATTGGCCAACTTTGCACAAGGATGCAGTCAAGTATACCAGGAAATGTGATAGATGTCAGAGAATGAGAAGACCAACTTGATTTGATCAAATGCCTTTGTATCCACAAGTTGTTGTTACACCATTTGAAAAATGGGGGTTAGAATTTCTTGGGCCAATTGATCCATCATCAAATAGTCGGTCATACATTCTTATATGTACCGACTATGTCACAAAGTGGGTTGAGGTCAAAGTATTCAAGCATGCCAAGCATAATAAGGTAGCAAAATTTTTATATGAAGAGACCTTTGCTTGGTATGGAGTTCCCAGAGAGATTGTGACAAATCAAGGGTCACAGTTCACTTCCACTTTGATCACCACCTTGGTTAATGAATATAATATAAGGCATAAACAATCCACTCCCTACCATCCTCAGGCAAATGCACAAGCAGAAATCACTAATAGGGAACTTGAATCTACATTGAATAAGATAGTAGCTCTTAATCGTAAGGATTGGTCTAGTAGGTTATTTGAAGCAGTATGGGCTTATCGAACCACTTGGAAAACCACAACAGGGTTTACACCCTTTGAAATGGTGTATGGGGCAAAAGCTATGATGCTTGTGGAATTTAAGCATTAAAACCCTGAAAAATAGTCATTGCCTTAGATATGACTCTCTCTGCAGCACAACAAGAAAGGCTTCTGTAGCTTAATGCCTTGGATGAAATAAGAAACTTAGCCCTGCAGCACACAGAAATAATTCAGAATCAATGCATGAAGTGGTATGATCGCTATATAGAAGAAAAAGCATTTAAGCCATGTGATTGGGCCCTTCTCTATGATTAAAGGTATAAAGACAACCTGGGAAAATTGTAGACATGCTGGATAGGGCCTTATGAGGTAATTGAAACATTATAATTGATCCTGTCAAATTCAAATTGTTAGTAAATGGTCATTGTTTGTGCCTCTACCACAAGCCTCTTAACAAGGGTGAATTCCTACAGCAATTCTCCACACTAGAAAATTCAGAGATTCCTACAGCAACAGGCGGTGACTTTGTCATTACCTCTTCATCCTAAATCTTTGTTGCATGCTCATAATAAATACATCCATATCCGGTGGAAGTACCTTTATGCGTAATAAATATTCCATTTTTGCATTCACCCATTTCCTTACACTTCATTCATTTCCACCTTGCTTTTTGTGCATGGCGGTTCAATGTCCTATATAATAAATTTATTCTGCTACAGTCATTATTGCACGATGTCAGGTATGCTAGTGTGTATTTATTTTTGTTACATGTATATAATTAAACCATATTTCCTATCATCATGATATTTGCATAGTGTCCTTTTAAGTCCTCCTCCGCATGTGTGGACACTTGTTAAACCTTAGGTTGGGGGAAGTACAATGGGAAGTACAATGTGAATTATTCTAGCAGATAATTCTTATGTCATCTCAGATTGAGTTTAAATTTTTCAAATTTGTGGTTTGAGGTGATATTATGTACTTTGTCCTTTTGTCTGCTTTGAGTTATTTTAGAATTGAAGCTGGGTTTCGACCAAATAAGAGCACATTTTAGTTGCAGAATTGGGAATATTTATGCCATTAGTGAGTTGAGAGTATTATTGTTGCAATGGGTGGTCCACCTGTTACTCATGAGCCTTCAGTTCATGAAATCCTTCTTCAAGACCAAGATTGTGAACCAGTATTCCACAATAGTGGGTGGCTAGATTATTTTCTGAAGCTAACTGAGTTTAATGAGGAAATTGCAAGGTAATTTACCAACACATTTCAGATAGAGAAGCCCAAGTAAAAGTGTTGAGAGTTGTGGTGACAAAGGAACGGATTGGGGAAGTAACTGGGTTGCCAGCAGATGAAGAAAAATACATTGAATCTAACAATGCACATAGTGCGAGAGCAGACTTTACATGATAGGGAGACCCACCTTTCATAATAGATAGACAGGGAGCTAGACAAGAATCTCTTTCGCCTAAGTGGAGAGCAGTAGCATTGTATGTCTTGAAGTATTTAACTTGTGAAGGAATATTCTCGTGTCTACATTCCCATCATTTCAAGCTTCTGAGTCATCTATGCCCTACGAGAAGGATGAATGTTCTGAACATATTGTACAATCTTCTTTCCATAAGCGTAACAAAAACCCAAAAAGGCAGGTCTCACTTTGTTTCTCATCATTATCTAATTAGGTTTTTGGTTGAAAGATCTTTAAGAGATGTCTTTCTGATGTCATGGAACGAATTTGTGGAAATTAGAAGATTTAGGGTAGATAATGTGGGTCTAGTAGAACCACTCCCATCTCAAGAGCGGGAAAATATTGAATGGCCTGGTTCCCACATTGAATCCTCATCCTCCAGGATGTCGCCAGAACAAATTTTTCCTACAACAGAGGAACATTCACAAGAAGAAGCCATGTCTGAAAGAGAAGAAGCCTCGGTAGGGGTTCCTTCACAAAGCCTAATGAAAACTAGGGTTGTTGCACAAAGGAAAAAAGGCAAAGGAAAATAATTTGACATAGAAAAGAAAGAGGAGAAAATTAAAAGTGTGGATTTAGCCTCCCCTATTGCTAAGAAAAGGAAAGTCGCAAAAACATTTTCTCCAGCAACCACTAAAGAAAAATCTCGGAGAAGCAGCGATAGGCTCTGAAAAAAGCTTAAAGATCAGGGAACAATCAGAGGAGCTGAATGTCACCATTCTAGTTGATTCTATGGAATAAGAGCCACACAGTCCACCCCAGAGTGATGTTCCTTCTTCTCCACCTAAGGAACTCTGAAGGGAAGAAGAAAAAGATGAAGAAGAAGAGTTGTGGAACCTTCATGAGCAGTTGCGGGAAGAATTAGGTTTTGATGGGCTTGATAGTTTAGCATCCGCTCCAGAATAGGTTATTGAAGTAGGAAGCAAACTTGAAAAGATGAAGCCTAAAGAACCTATTCATAGACCACCTACTTCTCTTACCACTCATGCAGTGGCACTTGCCCTTTACCAGGAATGGGAATTGGAAAAAGAAGAAATGCAGATGATAATTAACCAGCAAAAGAAGATCACTGAACAAAAAGATGAGGAGATTGCTCAGCTTAAAACTAAGGTGTAAACTGATGTAGAGTGGGCAACAAGAAGGTAAGAAGACCCAAAATCACCCCTCTATGCCTAATCCAAGGCCTAATACAACCCCACAACTAGGGTCCTACACACACTAAAGACAACTAGTCACCAATTGCACTTCCAAGAGAGGGTTTGGATTGTTTCACAACTAGGATAACTCACCCTAACCTTCTAATCAATTTTGGAAGTCTCCTTTGTGTACCCGGATCAAGGAACCTCTCTTTAGGCCTAGTTTTAGTAGCCTTGCCAGACTGGTATTTCCAACTTTGTTTAAAATTATTCCAAGGCACCCTAGGAACAATTTTCATATTTGAGTACCCTTTTTGGACTTACATCCAAACCCAAGAGATTGAGGTTTGACTCCACTCCAGCACCCCTAAGCACCTACTATGGATACAGACCTAATAGGCCTAATTAGGCTTGTTTTCCAAAGCAACCACTTGAGAATGGGTTTGCAAAACTAAACACGTCACTTGGAGATGTTCCCTTGTCTTCTAATGGACCAAATACATCATCAAACCAGTCTCCATACACTCCCTTGGTGACTATATGTTCATTCCTCCTCGTAGTCTAGACTAAACACATTGTCTTGTTTAGCCTAGGGCTTGGTGGTAAAAAATGAAACAACAATTTATTTTTTAAAACAACATAATTACATTAAATAATCTACATTTAAAATGGAATAAACAAGTTTTGTCTTAACTAAGGGTTAACTCTAGGTTAAATAGAATAGTTTCCTAAAGTTGATTTAATCAACTCCATCAATATAGTGTCAACATTTAGAGTAGACTAATTATTCCCTAAAAAGGGTCATCACAACTTAATTAATTAATTAAACTAAATTAGTTAATTTTCTCTAATTAAAATTTCTCCAATAAATAAATCAAGAGATATTAATTATCTCAACAATATTAAAATACTCAACACTAAATAAAAATAATGTTAACTCATATTAAAAATAATCAATTGAACGCACGCGATTACACTTTTAAATATAACTAATAAAGTTAACCAAATCAATTATAATATTTGTCAAATAATTTCATTTTATTCTAAAGTCAAATTTTAAGTCCCCTTAGACATTTAAATTTCCACTATTAAATATTCGACCAACAATGACCTCATAGGCTAAACCTATACATTATACATTTAATAAATTCCATTAATAAAATCCCCTAAAGGAATTTTAACCCAAACATCCATATTTAATTAAATATGAAAACTAACTATATAAAATTCTCATTAATAAACCTCGTTAATAAAATTTAATTAATTATGAGAATAATATTGCTATATAAAAATTAATGCCGAGTTTTAATTATAATCCCAATAAAAGTCTTACCAAAATTAATATTAACATAATAAATGGGAATTTCCCCAATAAGAAAATCAGCTAGATAAATTAAAAACAAAACTAAATGGGCAATTCCCATTTCAAATTTTTAAGAACTTTCTTTCCCTCTCCTTTATTATTTTATTCTTTTATTAAAAAGAACAAGTGGGTATAACCCTATTTAGGGTTTCCCCTTTTCTTTTGGGATGAAGAAACTAACCTATTCTATCTTCCTTTTTTTTTTCTCTCATTTTACCATTCCCCCTAACCCTAGGTCGGATTAGGGTTCCACCATGAAATAATTTTCATGGTGGATAACTTTTTTTTGTTCCAGGCATGGCCGGGAAGCGGCGGTGAAGTGCTTAGTGCTGAGAGAGGGCAGTGGAGGGAAGGCAGTACCTTAAGGTCACGGGAAACGCCTAAAGTGTGGGCGGCGCCGAAGGGCCAGAGGAGAGCGGGAGGGGGGTCGAGTGTTATTGAAGGAAGGGGGGGAAGCGACGATTGGGTGGCCACGACGCCACCAGTGGGATGCCCCACTAGGTGGGTCGCGAGTCCACTTGGTGGTCGCGGCCCACACAGTGGCGCAACCCACTGTGGGGGTCACGAACCACCCAGTGGCCGCGGCCTGCAAGGCCTCCACACACACAAAGCCGACCCAAAATAGACCACCTTGGCCCAAACTTGCAGGGTCAAAAAAAGTTTTGGTGTATATTTTTTTTTTTAATTTCATCTTTTAATATATATATATATATATAATATGTATAAATGTATATATAAGTGCAGTCAATGGGAATATGTCTATTTATGAATTTATTCAAATATACGAATATTTTATATATATGTTTACATATGTATATATTTTCATGTACAATTGTGTTTATTCAGATTTAATTAATCTGATCTTTTAATCAGAATATTAAATGTTAAAATACATTCGCACAAGTTAAGTAATCTATGCTTCTAATTAGTATACTAAATGTTATAATAATGTTTGCACGGGTTAAATAATCTACTCTTTTAAATCATAATACTAAATGTTATAAATATTTCTATACAGTTTTAAATGATGCTATCATTTTAGTCAAAATATTAAATGCATGAATCCTGGTTTAAAATTAAATGAAATCTTCCTCTTTTCTCGACTACATGCAACACATATCTATTAAATTTCCCTTTAACAGCAGATTAGATTGGCATATATAAATACTTAAATCTACACTATTTGTTTCCTTTACACTATCTTAGAATAGGTATGATAAATGAGCATCACGTCTTTCTTTTATTATTTTTATTTTTCTACTTAAATAAGGATGCATAAATTTAAAATGTCCCTCTAACTGAGCATTATCAGAAAATAGAGTTTAACATAAATAATTTATTTACACCTACAACTAATTCTTCCATATTTCTTATTGTTCAATAAAGGAGCAAAATAAAAATCTAAGAGAAGATTTAAACTAACACCTTAAAGTGTTTTTCCTACATTTCTTTTTAAAAACTATAGATAGAAATAACCTTTCCTCTTTCATTTAAAATTGCATTTCTAGTACTTATTTTTACAGAATGATAAATATAACAGAATGAACCCACTTAAATATACAACTACTTTTCTCTTCCATTTTCAATATGTTTGTCCTTTACTAATTAAATAAAACAGAAACAGATTTTTCTTTCAACTTTTTCAAGCAATAAACAAATATAAAGGAATAACTCAAATACTTTTCTTTATATTTTATTTTTATTTTTATTTCTTTGAATGAACTAGTCAAATTAAATACATTTGCTTCTTTATCATTTCCTTTACACAAATAGGAAAGTTACAAAAATCAAGCCTCTTGATTTCTACCAATTGAGGACTTATCCATTACATTTATTTTTGCAACTAAATACATTAGGACATAGGATCATCTCAAAGCTTTCCCTTCCAAATCTTTTCCCCAAGCCAAATCTTTTTCCACAAGCCAAATCTTTTTCCAAGTAACCTACAATAAAAACTTTAGGGTCGTGACCATGGTGGCTCACCTCCCAACCTAGGCTTACAAGAAGCCACCCCCGAGCTAGGAGAACCAAGGCTAGATGGGAAAACACACATTCAAACACATACAAGCAAGAAACTCATAACAACATTAACACTCCCATCCCAAGGTTACACAATGTCACTTGTGTGACTTTTCAACTAGGGTGAAGGTGGACCATATACCTAGAGGAGAATTCTGCAAATAGAAAACATAATGCCATATCAAGGCTACAAATAAACACATCCACAAATTCCAAACTTGTCCCTACAATTCTTTATGTCCCCCAAGGCATACAAGCCAACAAACTCCCCTTATGACCCCCATTTCATAACAAAATACTATGCAGCAAGGGTCCCATAACCCCTTGTAAAACACTCTCTTCCAAAGAGAGCCTCTACACTCATAGGCTGTTAAACAGCCCTTCACCCCAAGACCACTCTACCCTCCCAAGGGTGAGCTTGACCTTGAAAACTCCCAAAACAAAACTCAAAATAAAAACCACAATAATAAAAGAAAAGGACACATAGGGAAGAACTCAACATCTTCCCAACACACTAAGATATCAACAATGAAAATAGACTATAACAAGCAATCTTTTCAAAAAACAATAACATATATGAGCTAGAAAAACAACCAACCTTAAATCTGCCAAAAGGGATGATGAATCTTGTAGAAGAGCTGCCCAAATCCACTATCTTTTCCCCTCATGACTTAGCCAAAAATCTTCCAAAAAAACTTACTAGAAACTACTCAAGAATCTAAGTCTCCAAAATGGAGAGCGGGTAATCAAACTTCTCCCTCCCAAAATTATTCCCTATGAAGACACTCCTGACTCTTTCCAACCTACTTGGGAAGGGTGAAGGATGTTCATTGGTTGGTCTTCCCAATACCTTCCAAACTCTCTATCCAAGACACCTCAAAAAAGGTAAAAGGAAAGGGGAAGAGAAATGTCACTCATGAGGAGGGTTATCTAACCTAGGAAGGCTCCTCTAAAGTTGAAATTCGGCCAACTTGGGAAAGTCAATTTTTGGAGAGTCTAAATAGGCCCTAGGGAGTGGACACATAGTTAAATTTGGCCTTCATCCATAGGTACATCATATGGCCCACTAAATATGCCCCTAACTTGACCCTAGGAGTTAGTTTAACCCCCTAGAAATTCACCCAAAGTTTACCTACGGGTCAACCCTGACTTGACCTTTCTAATGGCTCCCTATCCAAGACTTTCTTGGGACCATTCTAGGATAATTGAAAAATAATATGCATTGGTAAAACATATTTCTTCCAAAAGGGACATGTCATTGCCAACTCATCTTACAACACGTGTCAAGTGACACCACAAATAAAATTACACATCACTAAAATACACATGGAAAATGTCCCTTTTTTTTGGAATTTATAAATTAAACAATTTCCAAATTAAACACGCATCCAAGAATAATATTTACAAATTAAAACACATTTACAAATGAGGTGTTGTCTCTCCAAATGGACAACCCTTGGCTTCACAAACGCACATAGGTCTAGGCTTGATTCTTCAAATAGTTTCCATGGTCACATGGAATAATTTTCCTGCACATCTCACTTGCACATTAGTAATTCCAAAAATCACATATAATATTATCATATAAAAAAAAGGAATACAATTCAGACACTTTGCATACAATTTCAATCATAACGATCAATTTATCATTTATCCAATAAAATCCATACAAAGCAATTTACTCAAAAGGCATCATCATAATCCTCATGAAACTCAATCATTAATACGAGATGCACCCATGTTTTCTAATATCATAATGAAGTACTGCAAATTCTGAGATAGCTGACATACGGCATATCAAGATTATCCAATCAGTGGATCATATAGGATCTAAATCTATAACACATCAAAATGTGCACCACAATGTAAAATGATAACATTTATATCATCAAATTAATGGAACCATCCTATTGAATTATAACATTTATTAATACGGTCAACCATGGTCAATAAAGTTAACCAGAGCTTGATTAGGGAGGGGCTCTACAAGTAACCACACCAACCCTCACTCCCAGATTCCACCCTTTTGAAATTTTAGTATACACACCCTCAACCTAAATTTCCCAAAAGGTCGTTGAATTCCTCAATAGGATTTGCAAGTTAGGGCCATTTCTTTGGTGAAACCCTATGAACTGGGTCCTGAAATGACAATTTTTTGGTAAACTGCCCACAACTCACTCCAAATTCTATCAATTAGAGTCAGACCAATTGCATTTAAACCTGCACTCACACCACAATCCAACCAATTCAAAATTGCATGCCAATAAATCTTCTGTCAGATCGTACCTTACGGAAAACTACAAGAATTGGGCAAAATATGAGTTTTATTGTTGCTCAATCCACCAAATCTTTACATATATCATTCAACACCAACATGGATGATCTCAAAGGCCTAAATAGGCCTTCCCCCAATGGTTATTACTATTTTCAAATGGTTATGGCCATTGGAACCTATTTTCCATAATCGATGGAAATGTTGCTTAGCAACTTTTACAATTTTGCATAATTGACACTTTTGATGTGCCAGAGTCCCTAATAGACTTTATAGACCTAACCTATACCTAAAACAACTTAAATAAACCTATCAACATGCCTCCTACACTTCATGAGCCCCATGGCCTAATTTGATCTCTAGGTTTATAAATGACCTTAGAGCCAATTGGCCTTACAAATGGGTTTCTTAATACATCAAAAGGATCCAAACTAATCCAACACACCAACCTAGAATCTAAGACCACCTATCCAACACTCAACCAACAAATAAAAACCAAAAACCAAGAGATGCCCTGCACCATACTCCCGAGGCTAAAAAAAACTCAAGTCTCTTGAGTTGGCAAATCTGGAACCTTTCATCCAACCTTCTCCAAAGCATTCTTTGTCATCTAGGTTGCATCTTCTAAGGGCTTGTCCTTCCGTTGGACCAGATACTCATAGTAGGTATGCCTCCTTGTTTTCTTACTCACCCTCTTGTCAATTACATGCTCAACTTCAAGCTTAGGCTGCTTAGGTAGGTCTTGTAACATCTCTTCCCTGCTGGAATCATCTTGACCTACATCAAACACATCAGTAACAAGAACTTTATATGCATAGATATCTGAAACATTGAAACTGTTAGAAAGACCAATGTCCCATGGGAGATCAATCTTGTAGGCATTTCTGCCACACTTTTGAATGATTTGAAGGGACCTATCTTCTTCATCATCACCATATCTCCAACCTTTAACTGCAAATCTCTTCTTTTCCTATCTGTTGCATGCTTGTACTTGTCTAAGGTTTGTTCTAGCCTATCCTTTACTTGTTGGTGTATGTCTCTCATCACTTATGCAAAGTCCTCTACTTATGCACTTCTTTTGTCCAAATCCTTCACATCTCTCAACTCCAATACACCTCTAGGGTGTGACCCATACACTATTTCAAAGGGACTGTGACCAATGCTCCTATTCACTGAGTCATTATAAGAAAATTCTACTTGAGAAAGTATTGAATCCCATGTAGCTCATTGATCCTTAGTTAAACACCTTAATAGGTTTCCAAGTGACCTATTGATGACCTTGTTCTGTCTGTCAAATTGGGGATGATAAGCTGATGTGAATGACAAATTGGTACCCAAACTCCACCAAAAATGTCTAATAAATTTATAATCCCTATCTGAGATGATTGACAGTTGCAAACCATGTAATCTTACAACCTCCTTAAATAATATACCTGCAATGGGAGATGCATCATGTGTGGTTTTACAAGGTAGAAAGTGAGACATTTTTGAAAACCTGTCAACAACTACATAGATGCTATCATGACCCTGTTTAGTCTTTGGGAGTCCTAATATAAAGTCCATGTTGACCGAATCCCATGGCTTGTTTGGTATGGGAAAAGGAGTATGCAAACCTACATTTGAACTTCTACCCTTGGCCTTTTAACAAATTATACAACCCTCCACATACTTTCTAATCTCAGTCTGCATCTTAGGCCAGAAGTAGAATCTTCTAACCAAATCAAGGGTCTTGTCAACCCCAAAATGACATGCCAATCCCCCACAATGATTTTCTTTCACAATATTTTCTCTCATGGAGCCTTTAGGGATGTAAAGATGGCTTCCCTTGAAAAGTAGACCTTCCTACAAAATAAAGTCTGAGAACTCCTTGTGGTACTTGTCACCCATTTCCTTGCACACTTGGTATGCTTCTTTGAAATCCTCATCTCCTTGGTACATATCCTTCATGGAAGTGATTCCTATGCTCTCCAACTAAATCTCCTTCACTGTCAAGTTCCTCCTACTAAGGGCATCAACTACCTTATTTTCTACTCATTTCTTGTGCTTGATGGTGAAAGTGAATGCTTGAAGGTATTCCATCCACTTCATATGTCGGTGATTCAACTTGTCCTGCCTATTCAAGAAACTCAAAGCATGGTTATCAGTATAGACTACAAATTCCTTTGGCAGCAAATAATACCTCCATTTCCTCAAAGATTGGACCATTTCATACATCTCTAAGTCATAGGTTGAGTACTTTTGTTTGGCTTCATTCAATTTTTCACTAAAGAAGACTACTAGTCTACCTTCTTGACTCAAGACTCCTCCTACTATCTTGTTACTTGCATCACATTCTATGGTGAAAACCTTATGGAAATCAGGTAGAACTAATATAGGTTGCTCTGCAACCCTTCTTTTCAAATACTCAAAGAACTTATCTACTTCACTAGTCCATACAAACTGACATTTTCTACCTCCCTTTATACTATCAATCATAGGCACACATACACCACTAAAATTGTTAATAAACTTCCTATAGAAGCTTGCAAGACCATTAAAACTCTTCACCTCACTTGCATTTCTAGGTGTAGGCCAATTGAGGATTGATTCTACCTTGGATGGATCCATCTTGAAGCTCCTCTTGGAGATTACAAAACCAAGAAATACTAACTCCTCCTGCAATAAAACACATTTTTCTAAATTGATCTTCAAGTGCTCTTCTTTCAACCTTTTCAACACCAAATCCAAATGAATTAAATTTTCATCCCTATTCTTGCTAAAAATCAAGATATCATCTAATTACACATCAACAAAATGATTGACAAAGGGTTTCAAGACTTCATTCATGAGTCTCATGAATGCACTAGGAGAATTTGAGAGGCAAAATGGCATAACCAGCCATTCATAAAGTCCTTTATTTGTTTTGAAGGTTGTCTTCACTCATCTCTCTCTCTTATCCTAATTTGATGGTAACTGCTCTTCAAATCCACCTTAGAATAGTACTTGGATCCTGGTAGATAGTCCATCAAATCTTCTATCTGAGGCATAGGGAACCTATACCTGATTGTGATCTTTTTGATGGCTCTTGAATTTGTACATAATCTCGATGTACCTTCCTTCTTTGGGGCCAATACTACAAGGACAGCACAAGGGCTAATACTCTTCCTTATAAATCCTTTCTCTAACAACTCATGTACTTGCCTTGCAAGTTCTTCATTCTAATTAGGTGTCAATTTATATGCTACTTTTTTGGGCAATGTAGAGCCTGGTATGAGGTCAATACAGTGACTTACATCTCTGAAATGTGGCAGGGTCTCAGGTTTTCTTCCCTGTAACTATACCCTTGTATCTTTCCAACAACTCTTTCACCTCTCTAGGACCTGCAGTCCTCTCTTGCACCTTGTCTTCTTCTTTCTTCCTTAATTCTTATCTTGGCTTCACCACTATGGAAAAGCATGGGGTATCCTTCTCTTTGATTGTCTGCATAAAATCCTCCCTACCTACTAACATGAAACTAGTCACAACATGACTATCCTTACCATCATCCGGTAGTGGGGTCATAGTGTGTTGCACACCAGCTTTAGTCAACTTGTAGACATTTTTCTTCCTATCATGCCTTGAGTCTACATAATATTGCCATGGTCTTCCAAGGAGTAAATGGCAAGCATCCATCTCTGCAACATTACACAAAATCTTGTCTCTATATTCACCTATTTGAAAATCAACCCAAGCTTGTTCACTTACCAAGGCTTGCTTATCTTTCCTCAACCAAGAGATTTTCTAGGGGCAGGGGTGAGGAAGTTTCTCCAATCCAAGTTTGCTAACCATCTCTATTGAATCAATATTATCAGTTGACCCTGAGTCCACAATGACTCTGCATACCTTTCCACTTACCTTGCAAGTAGTTCTAAACAATGACTTCCTCTGTGGTGTCTCCTTGATGGTTGGTACCTTCAAGAGGGTCCTTTTGAACATTAGAAACTCCCCTTGCTCTAGATCTGCATGTCTTGAAGGTAATTTCACACTTTGGGTGTCCTCCTCTTATGCCAAATGAACTCTTCTTTCTCCACCTTGACTGCTAGAGCCTTTCTTTTCCAGGCATCTAAACGACTGATTGTAAACTTGATTACATGTGAAACACATTTTGGTGAACACATTGGCTCCTCTACCTCCATATCTACCTCGGCCATTTTGTCTCCTTCCTCTGAAACTACCCATGTGACCTGGTTCTCCTTCTGATTCATGATTACCAAATCTGCCTCTTCCTCTACCTTGCTGGTCTCCCTTTCTTCTGAATTTTTCTTCAATTCTTAATGCCATTTGATATCATTTATGAACTGTCCTAGGATTAAAGAGACTTAGTTCATCTTGAATGGCATATTTGAGGCTATTCATTTACCTTTCCAACTTTTGCTTCTCAGTCTCCGACACCTTTTCTCTTAAGGACAGTTTGTGAAACTCCTCAGCGTATCCACTCACATCCAAATCCTTTTGTCTCAGGCTAGGCAACTTTTTGTGCATTGCCACTTCGTAATCCTCAAGTACAAATTACTTTTTCACCTCTGCAACCAACCTCTTCCATGATGAGATGAGGTTCTTCCCTTCTTATACTCTCTCATTTTGCAAGAAGTTCCACCAACTAAGGGCAGATCCCTTCATCTTAGACTTAGCAGTCTTCATCTTTTGGTTCTTAGGCACATCTTCACACTCAAAGTGGTTCTCTAAGGCCTCCAACAAATCCATGACTTCCTCTAGGTTCATCTTCCCAGTGAACATAGGTAGGCTTTCTTTGTCATCTCTGTTACCTACTCTCTCAAGGGCTTCAAGGAAACTTCCCTGATCTACAGGTATCCTTTCTCTTTCCTGCAAAAGGGAATCTTCATAATTCCCTTCTTTTTCATCAGAGTCTCCTTTCTTCTTGTCCATCTTACCCTTCAGCCTATCCAATTATTTTCTCATCTCTTTGTTGGCTAATGTCTGCTCCCTTACCAACTTGGCCAATTCAACGTTGGTCATCCTTCTTCCATCGTTAGTGTCTTCTCCTTTTGACATCTTGTCAATCTTCTTCTTCCACCCTCTAGAACCTTTATGGTTCTGATACCACCTGATGCAAAGTGGGCAACAAGAAGGTAAGAAGACCCAAAATCAACCATCTATGCCTAATCCAAGGCCTAATACAACCCCACAACTAGGGTCCTACACACACTAATGACAACCAGTCACCAATTGCACTTCCAAGAGAGGGTTTGGATTATTTCACAACTAGGATAACTCACCCTAACCTTCCAATCAAGTTTGGAAGTTTCCTTTGTGCATCTGGATCAAGGAACCTCTATTTAGGCCTAGTTCTAGTAGTCCTGCCAAACCGGTATTTCCAACTTTGTTTAAAATTATTCCAAGGAACCATAGGAAAAGTTTGCATATTTGAGTACTCTATTTGGACTTACATCCAATCCCAAGAGATTGAGGTTTGACTCCCCTCCAACACCTACTGTGGATACATACCTAATAGGCCTATTTAGGCTTGTTTTCCAAAGCAACCACATGATAATGGGTTTGTAAAACTAAACTCATCACTTGGAAATGTTCCCTTGTCTTCTAATGGACCAAATCCATAATCAAACTGGTCTCCATACACTCCCTTGGTGAGTGTTTATTCATTCCTCCTCGTAGTCTAGACGAAACACATTATCTTGTTTAGCTTAGGGCTTGGTGGTAACCATACCAACCCTCACTCCTAGATTCCAACCTTTTGAAATATTAGTGTACACACCCTCAACCTACATTTCCCAAAATTTCCTTGAATTCCTCAATAGGATTTGCAAGTTAGGGCCATTTCTTTGGTGAAACCCTATGAATCGAGTCTTGAAATGATAGTTTTTGTAAACTGCCCACAACTTGCTCCAAACTCTATCAATTAGAGGCAAAATAATTGTATTTGAACATGTACTCACACCACAATTCAAACAATTCAAATTTACATGCCAACAAATCTTCTGTCAAATCATACTGTATAGAAAACTATAGGAATTGGGCAAAATCTGAGTTTTATTGTTGCTCAATCGACCAAATATTTACATATATCATTCAACACAACCATGTATGATCTTAGAGGCCTAAATAGGCCTTCCCCTAGTGGATATAACTATTTTTAAATGGTTATGGCCATTGGAACCTCTTTTCCACAATCGATGGAAATGTTGTTTAGCAACTTTGAAAAATTGCTTAGCAACTTTTACAGTTTTGCATAATTGACACTTTTGATGTGCCAAAGTCCCTAATAGACTTTATAGACCTAACCTAGGCCTAAAACAACTTAAATAAACCTATCAACATGCCTCCTACACTTCATGAACCCCATGGCCTAATTTGGTCTCTGGGTTTATAAATGACCCTAGAGCCAATTGGCCTTACAAATGGGTTTCTTATTACATCAAGAGGATCCAAACTGATCCAACACACCAACCTAGGATCTAAGACCACCTATCCAACACTCAACCAACAAATAAAAACCAAAAACCAAGAGGTTCCCAACACCAGAAATGATAGCCACTATGATATCGCAGCTAATGCAATGTTGAGCACCTCCTCGGGTTTACTCTCTGTATTTAAAGGAATGGCATATTTGTTTCCAAATGATGAGAATTGTCAGAGATCTAAGTCCCTCTTTGTAGACATCTAAGGAATTCTATCATATTTATCAAACATCTCCTACAGCTATCAAGAATCTAATCTGTGAATTTTATTTACATAATTACGATGTTCCTGATGATGTTGATTGGAACCCTCTCCTCTACATTGGAGATATCCAGCTGAGAGCTCTCATGTCATGGGTGCAAAATGAAATTGCAAGGGGAGAGCAGTTCTAGATACATAGAAAGGAATAAATTGACCTTTCACTGCCATTAAGGGGTGAATGAAGAGAAGCAAGAAGACTTTATTTTGACTGGCAAAAGATTGTATATGAGCTAGATTTTGGGAAAGACATTATGCCCTTAAGAGAAGAAGTATATAAGGAATATGAGTAAATGGCTACAAGAGAAGGATAGGTAGAAATGGGACATTTGGTCAAGAATTGGAATAGCCTACCAGATGAGTTGAATTAATCTGAGCCACTCCTTACCAAACTATCATGCAACACTGAAGAGAGCACCCAAATATATACACTTGGGAAGAACTAAAGGAAGACATTGGTTGCCTCTCAGTTTTCAGCCTCCAATCCTCCTATGGCCATTAATGGGATGGAGGGATAGTGATCCACCATATAGTGAAGTGACAAAATTCTCTAAGTGGACACGATTAGAAAAGATGAAAGGATTCTACTGGAGTTTGTCTATAGGAGGTTCTGGGTAGGTTACCCCTGGCAATTTCAAAATCAATGCCAGAATACGGAATTTTCCTATTGCTGGAGGATCAGCAAGAAGTTAGGTTAGGGGGAGATGATGAGCCTAAATAATGGATTTGTTTTGATAGATTTTTGTCATAGTATTCTTGCCCAGGTCTTGTGTTTAGATGATATTTGGATCAGGATACTCTCCTAGTTGATGCCTTTTTTAAGTGTTTCTAGAACTTATTTGTCTGATACTTAAGGTTATCATATAATGGTTTATCTACGCAAAATATCTAAATCAATCTCAAGTATGGTTTAATTTATGTCATGTTAACATTAGTATATACACATGCTTTTTGTGCACGTTAACATCATCATGCAAGGCCAGCTAAGAAGAAGGAAATACTAAGCTGGTGGTTTGAAAGAACATCAAGCATACCACCACGATGCATATGTAGTCAAAGAAAAGTAGCATTGAAGAAGATCGAAGCCACTTGACCGTTTCTTCATCAGAATGGTTTATGAGACATTTATAACTGTTCTTAGTGGAGCTTAGATCTAGGAAGCAAGTCATGTTATATCTTCTTAGCTGTAGGACAAATGTTGTTTTGTTTTCCTGCGCTAACTTCTTCTTTAGTATAATAAAATTTGTTCGTCTATTCTGTTGGAATATGTGTTGATCACTTAGGAATATGTTATAAGTTTCCATATAAATAAAAGGTCTCTATCTCCTCTCGAGGACATAGAACGATCATAGAATTTGTAATACCCAGCTTTCAGACTCATGTATTTTTGCATTCAATTTGAATAAAGAAATAAATTTTATTTTGAGCTTAACAGTTGTTGTCTGAGAATTCTGGATATACTCACTCAAGGGGGCCCACTAGGTGAGTAGTCCCTTTGTGTTTTTTAGTTAGTTTCAATCTTGCAATAGTTGTTGTTTTGGCAATCGATTGTACCTGTAGCCACTGGAAATAGATCATGTGTTTGTTCCTGCAGCCACAGCGGGTAGAGTCATTCCTATCCACTTGCTAGGACATTGTCATTTGGTAGCAGTTGCTTAAGTTACTTTCAGTTGTGAGTTCTAATTAAGTATTAGTTCATTATATTTTTGTATTTATTTCAGAGAATTTCATTTCCTGTAGTAGGATATAATGGTTACAATATGAACTTTGTAATGCCCCACCAGGAAACCCTGAAGGGATAAAGCTAAAAACACACACATGGAGTACAAATATTTATTTATTTTTAAAATAAGAAAAAACATAATGATACAAGGAGTTATCAAAATCTCAGATAACTCAGCGGAAGACTAAACAATAC
Organism: Cryptomeria japonica; assembly: GCF_030272615.1. Classification (NCBI taxonomy): domain Eukaryota; kingdom Viridiplantae; phylum Streptophyta; class Pinopsida; order Cupressales; family Cupressaceae; genus Cryptomeria; species Cryptomeria japonica. The sequence continues at coordinate 294,619,367 of NC_081412.1, forward strand.
CTAAGGAGTTTCCCAACGTGATTATGTAACTTAACATCTAGCTCAACTCACGACAATTGACCTAATAAAACAGGTTAACTTAATTTCATGTTATTAATTTAAACAAGGATATAATTTGTTCAGTAATTTAAAATTATAGATAATAGGACGTGCTCCTCCATTAAGGTTGAAGATGAGTCTAACATGAGGAAATTTACCCATTAAAGTTAAAACATAGACAACATATGAATTCATCCATTAAGGTTAAAATATGGTTAACTTGATGAGTTCATCCATTTTAATTACAATATAGCTAATATGATGAAGTTCATTTATTAAGGTTAAAATGTAGAGAACAAAATGAATTTCATCCATTAGAATTACAATTTAGGTAACATGACGAGTTCATCCAATAATTTTTTTAACCATTCATTATGTTCAATTTTACATTAAACACATGCCATGCATCTTGTTCCAAAATGCACTATAATTTCATCATAACTAATAAGGTTCTTTCATGCATACTTATTTTCATTAACAATAATAGAATTCATTCTACTAATCAAACTACACTCTTTCATGGACCAGTTTACTGCATTGAGAGACGACTGCATGCATGCATTTACAATAAATGTCATCTAATCCACTTATATATTCTATCAAAATGCCATCCATACATGCTAACAATAAAACATGAAACATAAGAGCAAAAGAAACACATAACACCAAATTGATATCGGAGTTCACCCCTAAAGGGCTACATCTCTGGGTCTACTCGACTGCAAGACCCCTCTAATCATTTAAATAAGTTAAGGGTACATAAGTTTCACATCATTTACATTCCTGCCATCAAGGCGAATCATACCAATAAACAACTGACCGCATCGGTCAATAATTACATAAATGATCCCTACATAGAAATGGATCCAACTAAACATATTAAAAGCTAATACAAGGTCCATTGCCCGACAGTACTCTAACTAGAGACCTAGCCCGCTATGGTCAACCACAAATCAACACTCGACACCCACATAAAGGACAAGACCAGTTATAACACCATCATAAGGCAACAACCAAACTAGAGACCGAAGACATAAACAGGTTCCCCAAATCAACCAAATGACAAGGTCCAAACAAACATATTCTTTCCTATTTGTTTAAACAATAAAAGTCGATCAAGTTTTCTAAATGATCTAAGTTTTCAAAAATACATTAACAGAAAAATCACCATTCAAGGTGAATACAAAACCACAATTGCAATAGTCCATTTGTCTATGTCTCAATACAGAGGAAAAATATAAACTAAACCATTTATTTTACTAAATGAAAATCTCATTAACTTACCAATTTTCCAAACGATACATTATTAAATTTCCAATAATTACAATAGCATATTGTTTAAATTTTCAAAATATCCATGATAAAATATTTCATTCTTTTCTCATTTACTCAAATAATATATTCCTGAATAAAATATTATTTAAAAATTATCAATTAATAAATATATTTTATTTCAACAATTATCCAATTAAAAATAATATTTTATTTTTCTTTCCAAAAAGGTACTTCCTCAATAAACAGATACCAAAATTAACTTTTAATTAATGTGTATATTTATTAATCCACGATTAATAAAATATAACAAATTAATAATTAATAACGAAATTAGCAATTCAAGTATTTAATTAGAAAAATATGCATTAATAATAAAATGAAATCTAAATATTAATTAACATATATTTTTCATTATACAATTAATTAATATCAAATTAATCAGAAATTATTATTTAATGCCAAACTGATCATAATTAACACTTTATTTAAAAATTAACATTTAAAATAATATTTAACTATTATATTTTTTTTTTTGATAAAAAAAAATATTAAAAAAAAAACAATTTTTAAAAAAAGGATATATAAAGGGGGGAGGGTACCCACATGGGCCCCCCTTGGTAGTTCACGCTACCCATGGTAGTACTGCTACCAAAAGGTAGTAGTGCGCTACCATTGGTAGTGTTGCTACCCTTTGGTAGCAATCTGCTACCTCTCTGTGGTGGGGGTTTTTTCCCCACCCCGGGGTTTTATATATATATATATATATATATATTTATTTATTTATTTATTTATTTATTTATTTATTTATTTATTTATTTATTTATTTATTTATAATTTAATTTACTATTAAAATTAACAATTAACAGTCAAAAACACAGTCTCAGCAGAGATATAATAATTTATTTTATTTTATTTTTCTAGCAAACATGGTTTTTTTTAAAATTTGCAATTTCAGAAGACCGAAATTTAGGAAAGGGAAAAATTTCTTTAAAACAAACACCATTGGCAAAATAGGATTGATTAACATCCATTTAAACAACAGATCTACCAAACCCCAACTAAATTTTCCAATTTAAAACTTATTTATGAGAAGATTCAATGGAGTTTTCAACAAAATTTCATCTTGAACAACCAAACCCCAATATTTGGTTTTAATTTTTTTGAAAACCAATTTATACAAACAAAAATGACATCTGGAGGTTTGGAAAGGAAGCAAGGAGGGTTTGAGTTTGTGATTTTATTACCATTCTTCCATTTTCCACACAAAATAAGGAATTATCTACAAACACAACCAGATTTTTACAAAGCAAAACCAAAACAATTTCTTTAAAACAAAGAAGCCCATGAAATAAACCAGAGGCCTACCTAGTTTGGCAATCCTGGCAAAATTGAAGAAGAGCCCTACCTGCAAGCTCCAAAAATCTCTTCCCTTCCAAAATGCCCAAATCTCCTCCCAAAAATCCTTCTTCCAAAATATTTTCTAAAATGCTCTCCAAAAATAATACCCCAAAAATATTTCCAAACCTAGGGTTAAATAGAAGAATCCCCTGACCTAATCCCTTATTTTAGAATTTAACAACTTTTGAATAAAAAAGAAAAATCATTCTTTTCAGCTATTCAAATAATCTAAACTTGCTTTTCTAATTAATAAAAATCAAAATGCTTCTCTCCCTCATTTAATTTTAATTTTCTCAATATTAACAAAGCTAATATTTGTATTTCACAATATTAATGAGGGTAAAATATTTTTAATTAAATTAAATTCTCAAAATCAATCTTTCACACTATATCAAATATATATGAATAAAACTTACTTTCCTAATCAAAATTGATTTTCTTAAATAATTAAAATTAACCTTTCTATTGCAAAAAGCAAAAGAGATTAAATTATATCTATTTCGAATAAATTTAAATCTTCCCTTTCAAAATGCATAAACTGAATAACTTTATTATTTAAAATTAACCATTAAATTAAACTTGCTACAAACATGAATAGAGCAATTTTTAAATAAATGATTAATTATATAAAAGAAACATATATATATAATGAAGGTGTTAGCTCGAGATTAATACAAGAATCAAGAGGACAATTAAACTTACATAACAATCGATGTGAAAGCACATTAACAGGTACACACAATAATCATAATATCTGACTACAACATTACCTCGTGGTAATTCAACCATTCAAGAATACCACATAAAAAATCAACCAAGGTCAAACAAGTTTTACAAAGCTGACTAGGGTAGGGGCACTACATCCTCCCCCCCTAGGCTCCGACTTACTCCCGAAAGTCGTAAGACTAAGTGGAAATCATGCAACACATATTAGCCCTGAAACTCATTTAACAATTATCAATTTGCACATATAAATATTTTGTCAACAATTGAAACATTATTTCTAAATCCTCTACGAATGTCATTATGCATTGGCAAGATACATCTTAAACCATACACTTCTTAAAATATTCTAGGAATTATCCAAAATCATAGCAGAGAAACAAGAATTTTCTTCCTTTCATTACACCAAATTAAAGCATTAAAAGATATAGACAACAATTACCATACTCATCTATCGAACATGACAAGAAAACATGCCATCATGATTAATTTTTTTTACCAATACATCTTTTTCACAACTTTATCGCATAGAACTAGCTTCAAATATCAATATCTACAACCAAGTTAACTTTCAATAAATAGGAGCAACGTAAATAACTCAATTATTTACACTTTCCAAGCATATAAGAACCTTTCCAATGACTATGTCCCATAACATAGTGACAAGTTAACACCATTTAATCCATGATTACACATAATAACCATCTACATAACTAGAATACACAACTCATAAGGCCACATGTGAGCATGTCTAATGCTCGATCAAAGATAACATGCACGATCAGCATCTCTATGCCTGATCTCAGAACAATAATATGATCATATATATCCAATATCTCACTCAAGGGCTTGATGGTGCTATAACTAGTCTTGTCCTTTATGTGGGTGTCGAGTGTTGATTTGTGGTTGACCATAGCGGGTCAGGTCTCTAGTTAGAGTACTCTCGGGCGATGGACCTTGTATTAGCTTTTAATATTTTCAGTTGGATCCGTTTCTATGTAGGGATCATTTATGTAATTATTGACCTATGTGGTCGGTTGTTTATTGGTATGATTCACCTTGATGGCAGGAATGTAAATGATGTGAAACTTATGTACCCTTAACTTATTTAAATGATTAGAGGGGTCTTGTAGTTGAGTAGATCTAGAGATGTAGCCCTTTAGGGGTGAACTCCGATATCGATTTGGTGTTATGTGTTGCTTTTTTTCTTATGTTTCATTTTTTAGTGTTAGCATGTATGGATGGCATTTTGATAGAATATATAAGTGGATTAGATGAGATTTATTGTAAATGCATGTATGCAGTCATCTCTTAATGCAGTAAAGTGGTTCATGAAAGAGTGTAGTTTGATTAGCAGAATGAATTCTATTATTCTTAATGAAAATAAGTATGCATGAAATAACCTTATTAGTTGTGATGAAATTATAATACATTTTAGAACAAGATGCATGGCATGTGTTTAATGTAAAATTGAACGTAATGAATGGTTAAAAAAATTATTGGATGAACTCGTCATGTTACCTAGATTGTAATTTTAATGGATGAACTTCATTTTGTTCTCTACATTTTAACCTTAATAAATGAACTTCATCATATTAGCTATATTGTAACTAAAATGGATGAACTCATCAAGTTAACCATATTTTAACCTTAATGGATGAATTCATATGTTGTCTATGTTTTAACTTTAATGGGTAAATTTCCTCATGTTAGACTCATCTTCAACCTTAATGGAGGAGCACGTCCTAGTATCTATAATTTTAAATTACTGAACAAATTATATCCTTGTTTAAAGTAATAACATGAAATTAAGTTAACCTGTTTTATTGGGTCAGATGTTGTGAGTTGAGTTAGATGTTAAGTTACGTAATCACGTTGGGAAACTCCTTAGGTATTGTTTAGTCTTCCGCTGAGTTATCTGAGATTTTGATAAGCCCTTGTATCATTATGTTGTGTCTTATTCAAAAATATATATATATTTGCACTCCATGTGTGTGTTTTTAGCTTTATCCATTTGGGGTTTCCTGGCAGGGCATTACAAACTTAGTGCACATACCATGTTGGCTTGTTTCAAGTTTACATCCCTGGTTGATAAAGTAAATGAGCCTTTGTTACAAGAAAGCTAGATGTTCAGTAAGGATGTCCAATCCCTGAATTGAGTTTTTGTCACCTAGTTGTCATTCTGGTTGTAAGGACCAACAATGATGAACTTGTGTCCATTCGATGAGGAAGGATGAATCTTTCCCACTAGGTTGAATCCCCATTGACAGAAAGGCCAAGATGTAGTGAATGGTTGCAACACTTGCACTGGTACATGTACGAGGTTTCCATGAATTTGACACTTAGGGAATTTCCTAGCAAACGGATAGGACTCTTTTTCTATTGTCGGCCAATAATATCCTATCCTTAGTAGTTTCTTAGCAAGAGTAGGACCACTTGAATGCATACCACAAATAATGCGTACCACAAATACCTTCGTGAAGCTCATGTAAGGTGGAGTTAGATTTGTTACGACTGAGGCATCGAAGAAGAGTACCATCAAGACCTCGATGATAAAGTGTATCAGTAGTTAAGGTATAACAGGCTGCTTGTCAGATAAAACTTTGTTTTTGGTTACGAGATAGGTCTGGTGGGAGGGTATTGTCTTTGAGGTAGGCATATATCTTCCCATATAAGGGGGAATCAAAACCGTTTAGGACATAGATGACTTGGGATTCTGAATTGTCATAGGCTAGGGAAAACAATTCCTCGACCAAGAATTCATAGTGATTTTGTTTATCTAGAATTTGTAGAAGCTAGGTGATAGTTTCTATTGCGTAAACAGCTCTATTGTTTAGCCTTGGAATCTGCTCAAATGTGATGTGTACAAAGTATTTATTTAAATCATCCGCCATGCATTTGTACAGCATCAACTTATCATCTTTCATCTGATAATCATCATTGATCTGATTGATAACTAATTGAGAGTCCCCATAGAATTTCAATTCTATGATTATCCATTCCATGGCTACTTTGATACCTATCACTAGAGTTTCATACTCAGTGACATTATTGGTGCATGGGAACATCAATTTTTAGGATCTCAAAATTGTGTGTCCTTCTGGAGTGATGAACAAAATGTCGGCACCTGATCCATGTTGTGTATAGGATCCATCAAAGTATAGGGTCCATTGATTTGCTGCAACAGTGAGCACATCCATATCTAGGAATTCCACCTATAGTGGGTGTTTGTCTTGTAGAGGTGCTTCTGCCAGTTGATCTGCTATTGTTTGTCCTTTAATAGCCCTTTTTTCTATATATTGAATGTCAAACTCACTTAGGATCATGACCCATTTTGCTAACCTCCCTATGAGAGCAACTTTGCTGAGTAGATATTTTAGTGGGTCTATCTTTGCTATGTGCTTGATAGTATGAGCTAAAATATAGTGTCGCAGCTTTTGCGAAGTGAACACTACAGCTAAGCAAGCTTTTTCAATGAAATTGTAATTTATTTCATAGCCATTTAGTGTCTTGCTAATGTAATAGATGGCTCTTTCCTTTCATGTTTAGTCCTCTTGTGCTAGTAATGCCCCTAGTGACACTTTCGTTGCTGATATGTAGAGGATGAGTGGCTTTCTTGCTATTGGTGGTACTAAAATAGGTGGATTCATGAGATATTGCTTTAGCTGATGGAACGATTCTACACACTTGTATTCCCATCTGAAAGGTACATTTTTTATGAAGTAGATGGTTGAATGGGAGACATTTGTCTGCCAATTGAGTAATGAATCATCTGATAGATTGTAGCCTACATTGAAGAGATCGTAGTTGACTAATGTTCCTTGGAGGTGGAATTTCCATGATAGCCTAAACCTTTGCTAGATCCACCTCGATCCCTTTTTCTGATACAATGTAGCCCAAGAGTTTTTTGGATGTGACCCCCAAAACACACTTTTTTAGGATTCAATTTGACATTGAATTGCTCTAGTCGTTGAAATATTTTATCCAAGCTATCCAAGTATTCATCTCTTGTGAATGATTTGGCTAGAAATTCATCCACATAATCCTCCATAAAAGTATGCATCATGTCATGGAAGATTGTTGTCATTTCTCTCTAATAGGTTGCACCAGCATTTTTCAAGCTAAAAGGCATGACGTTCTAGCAATATGTACCCCATAGACATGTGAATGTAGTTTTATCCTAATCTTCTAGAGCTATCTTGATTTGTTTGTAGCTAGAAAAACCATCCATGTGGGATAAAATAGCATGTCTTGATGTTAGATAAACAATGGTGTTGATTTTTGGTAAAGGAAAGTCATCCTTCAGACAAGCCTTGTTGAGATCCCTGAAGTCTATACAAATTTTGATGCTTTTATCTGGTTTAGAGACTAGCACTATGTGGGCACCAAAAATGTATGCTCGGATCTTTGCACCTACAAAAGAGACACAAACAACACAAACACACCAATAGGACATTGCATTAGAGATCAAAATCAACAAAGCATGTTAGTTAATCTAAACCTCTCAAAATAATCTCATTATCCTCTATCTCCAAGGATCTTCAATATTCAAGGTGGCCCTCACTTGGAAGAGCACTTGATCTTTAAGATGAAAACCTAAAGAATGAGATTTGAATGATGAACTAGAATCTAAATGGATGCAACTAAGATCCTAGTTGATTAGATGATATGCAAAATGGAGGAATTTTAAGGAGTAAATGATCTAATTAAGCTAAGATGAAGATGAAAATGCTATGGAAATGATATGCAATTAAGCTAAATGATTAATCTAACACATGATATAATCTAAACATGATGAAATTAGGATGGCCTAAATGCTTGAGAGAGGCACAATGAGAGCCCCTTAATAACCTACAAAAACAACTATAATAAGGATGCATAAAGTGGATGGATCCTTAGATTGAAGAAAGAGGCTCTATTTATAGTGAAAATAGAGAAATTGATGGTTGAGATTGAGCAAACTCAATAAAGGCTAGGATGGAAAGTTATCAATCCATGAGAGGAATTCAATCTAATCTCAAGTTGACAAACGTCACCTTGAGATGGCTTGAGAGGATTCTAAGAAAGCATTAGATGCTAAGTAAGCATTAGGGATAACCATCAAGGGATGACATCATTAGATGATGCCATTATCCAAGGGAGCATGCTATTGTCCAAGAGGTAAACTCTTGTATAAAGTTGAGGGATGGCCAAAGGGACAAATATCATGGGCTAGGATGATGTCTTGTAAGAGGCATTAAATGCTCTTTGAAGACTTTGGAGGTTAGCTTGTTGAAAGTTAGATAACCTTACAAGTTTGGAAGACTCAACAAGTTAACTTGTTGAAGAAGATAAAGTCTTAAATGCATTTAGAAGATTTTCTTCCAAATTTGGAGAAGTGACTCCCCCAAATTTAGGGATGTGACATGATTAAAAGAATTAGGCTAATTAATGAGGGGTTAGAGGGGTTCTATAAGACTATTAGAATTCTAATGGGAAATGTAGGAGAATGCAAGTGGAGGAAAATGGGCATTTTTAGATAAAATAAAAGATCTATTTTAGCCAAAAGGGGTGCAACTTGTATTTGTAGGATTTTGGAAGTGGGGGGACTCTTCACAAATAAATAATGATTTATTTAAATGCAAAGAGATTTTTTAATCAAATGTAAATTCAATTAAAAGGGAAAAAGGAGGTTTTAATTAAATAAATAAGATTTATTCAATTAAATGGCTAAAGAGGACTTAATCAAACCTTAGTTTAATTAATAGGTTATGCTAGAAGAAAACGATTTTAATCAAATCTTTAATTTGATTAATAGGCTGATTGGAAGAATAGGGATATTATTTAAACCTAAGTCTAATTAATAGGTGAATAAATGATGATTAAATGAATAAAATTCATTTAATTAGTTGTGCAAGTTTCAGGTGTCTACATTTTGCCCCTCTTTCAAGAGACATGTGACCACATATTGATTCAAAGAAAAACGCTCAATATGTCACCAAAATTCTTGATATGGTGTTGTACTCAAAATTGTCGATATGAAGCCCTAGATATGAAGAATTGATTTGATATTAGAAGTTGATATGAAGCTGGTGTCGATATGAGACTGATATGAAATTGATATGGAGATTCAATTTGATAATGCCCCTCAGGAGATCGTTTGTGCACTAAAGGCATGAATTATCTCTCGAAAGAAGAAGAATGCTATTTGAAAGATAGAAGAGTGGATAGTTGATGACATGCATGGGTTTGAGAAGATTGATAAAATTGATTGGATTGATAATATTGATCAGATTGATAAGAATGAGATCAAGTCTAGTTTTAGGAATGACACCTCATGTATAAGACAAACATGATCAAAATGTCTGGTTTCAAGAACAATATATCCTATATAAGACCTAATCAAAACATCTGGTTTCAAGAAAGATACATCCTATATAAGACATGATAGAATGGATCAGATAAAATTGATTGATATAAGTGATAAGATTGGGATCAATTCTAGTTTCATGAATGACACCTCCTATATAAGACAAAGATGATCAAAACGTCTAGTTTCATGAATGATATATCCTGTATAAGACCTGATCAAAACGTCTAGTTTCAGGAAAGATACATCCTATATAAGACATGAAATAATGGATCAGATGAAATGGATTGATAGAATTTATAAGATTGAGATCAAGTCTAGTTTCAGGAATGACACCTCTTGTATAAGACAAAGATGATCAACACATCTGGTTTCAAGAATGATATATCCTATATAAGACTTGATCAAAATGTATGGTTTTAGGAAAGATACATCCTGTATAAGACATGATAGAATACATCAGATGAAATGGATTGATATAGTTGATAAGATTGAGATCAAGTCTGGTTTCAAGAATGAAACCTCCTGTATAAGATAAAGATGATCAAAATGTCTAGTTTCACGAACGATATATCCTTTATAAGACCTAATCAAAACGTCTGGTTTCAGGAAAGATACATCATATATAAGACATAATAGATGAGAGTTGGATGAATGATGAAGATATGAAAGTGAAGAAATATTCCATGATGATGTGATAGATATGCATGTGATGGATGCAATGATGAATGTGACTAGATGATGATGATGATATGAAACTAAATGCCATGATATAATAATACAACTAAATGCAGATTTTAGGAATGATCTGAAAAATTCACCTAAGCACTTAACAATTATATGAAACCTGATATGAAATGCACTCTTGTTCTTGATATTGTCATATTTTCAGCCAAATTAGATATGCTTCCTTTTTATCATCATTGAGCCTTTGATATGTTGAAATTTGATACAAGCATCATGGTATAATTGAACCATGATGACTCGAGTATAACTTACATGGGTTTTGATATTGCAATATAGCACAAGCATTGAGGTATAACTGAACCATGATGACCTGAGTGCAGCTTTCGTAAACAGACAAGAGTTAACCTTTATCCTATACAAATTGGAAATGTCCTTAGTGATATGCCACTAGATCATATCGTAGAACAAATTTTCATAGTAAGAAGGCTTCACTCACAACCAAAAAACAAAGAAAATATCATACTCCTTCCTTGCTTCTCTCGTTTGAAGACATCCTTGAGTCCAATGGGAGATATGATAAGAAAAAATAAAAAACAACTTTAGATAAACATGCATGTCATCCTATGTATTTTTGTTGAATAAAATATCTTGCAAATGCCTCGTTGTTTAGTTTTGATCAATTCATGTTTCTTTGTCTTACCATTGATTGTCGTGATCTTGTTTTCATCTTGATGTGTTTGTTGTGATCGATTGTCTGTTTCAAACCCAAAGGTGATTTTCCCCCAACGAAGTTAGGATTTTTCCCCCCTATAGATACTACTTACGATATGAAATGTATACATTGACCACCAAGTCATGGTGGGATATGATACGGATAACTATTCAGATAATCAAGGACAGTGAATACGCTAAGTATGTCTAGGATTGATAAGCATTAGTGAAATTGTGAATATCTGGCGATGACTTAGATGGGTGGATATGATATGTACAAACATATGGAGGAGCTTCTCTATCACAAATAGCACATGTTGTCAGGTTTTCACCACTTGTTTTTTTTATTTCTCATGCCATCAATTGATAAAGATAAGACTAACTAGAACAAAATCCAGCAGTCATATTGATCTATATCATTGTTTTGATTTGTTTGATGATTGATAAGAATGTTTAGTTTCAAAGAGTGAGTACCCCATATAAGACCAATCTATGTGGTTTGAAGTGCACCTATACTTGTATAAAACATTTTGATGTTGATGTTGATAGATGGATTGATTAACAAGACTCGGTGATTGATAGAAATTTCTGGTTTAAAAGAGTGAGTACCCTGTATAAGACCGATCTATCTGGTTTCGAGTGTACCTATCCCTGTATAAGACATGTTGATGTTGATAGATTTTGAGTGATTAATTGATTAACAAGACATGTGATCAGTTTGATTGCAGACTTCGAGAGTTTTCCTGTTGTTGATTTGATGGATGGGTCATGCGTTCATGCTTTGATTTTCAAAAAAAAAATTGATTTTTTTGATTTTTAGTTTTTCAAAGATGTATTTGGTTTCCCCAATATATAGCAAGACAAGGAATATTATGAATGGATGACTGAATCGCTCAAGTGGAAATGGATAGGAGAAAGATGAAGGTAGCTTATGAGGAGACACATCCAAAGATTTTTGAAATCATGTTTTTGTCCTTAGTTTTGATGAAGATCAAGGATGGAACAAGAGATATGGATGGAGATAGGATATGGATAGGAGAAAAAAGATCATAGATAGTGATAGATGATGGAAGAAATGAATAGTTAGGATAGATGTTATGGATTAGTTTTAAGCAAGATAATAGATAGCACTAGATGAATTTAGATAGGATAATGGATACTGGAGGAAGGAGGAAGGATAATGGGAGATGTGGTATGAAGAATAGAGTGGATGAAACTTTGACCCAAAGTATAAATGTCTCCATTCGCAAAGAGGTTATATGTAATATTTTCACAGTATTTAGTACAACCTGAATAAGTGTTCCTAAACTTTTTCAAAGATAGAGACCCAACCCACACTTAGAACCTCCGAAAAATTCAACCGAACATATCTAGCAACTATGAAGTAGACTCAAAAGGGAAGAAGAATCCCAAATTTGATCAAGGTACTTAGTCTTTGATTACCCATGTGTGTGCAATTGCATTCATTTGGCTCATATGATCATTGTAATCTTCACAATCCAATGTGGCTAGCTACATGAGTTACCCTAACTTCAAAAGCATCTTGGATAGAGCCTCACTGCTAGCAAGCGTCCATAGCTTCGACGAGGTTATCGTTGTAATATCACAAATATTTCTCCATTTCCAGCCAGGTTTCCATAGCCCCGATGGAGTTACTCACGTGTTCCCATAGCCAAGCATTTTGATATTTCATTTTTTTTCTTTTCTTTTCTTTTTTTTTCTTGGTCATACTTTTGATCTTTTGATATTGTCTTTTTCTTTTCTTATTTTGATTGCATTGGCTTGTAAATAATGAAACTTACATGGGTCTGATAATTGTAGTGGCGCTGAAGCAAGATTTTAGTTTTTTCACTAGCCATGTCTTTGACTAAGAGATCACAATGATTTAGAGCAATTGATTAAGTGTATGAGATATAGTAATCAAAAGATGTTGGTACCAAGATACGATAAGTGGTTCTTTTCTGGATTGAGTTTGTATCCCAACCAAAAGAAAATGTTAAAGAGGAACAACTTTGGATTCTTAAGCATTTCATGAATAGATATCTTGGAAAAGGACTGAACATGAGATTCAAGCATGGGCAAGCATGTGACAAAATGACACAAATGCCTATTTCACAGATGATGAATTTATGCAAAGGATTGAATGAAAGGGATGGAAGGATAGAAAAGTGGTGTTGGATAATAGATAGAATGTTTGAAGACTTGTACGAGGATACATGGAAATGCATTCAATATGAGTGTTGGTACACAACTTTAGAAGTGATGAAGAGATGGAGGAAAAATGAATTTTGGAACATAAGGACCCAAAATAGATAAAGGAAATGATGGAAGAATAATTTTGGAAAGATGTTTAGATAGATGGTTGAAAGAAGTTCAAAGATGTGTGTCTGTGTTGATATTTCTTATGGATCGTTCAAGGTGATGGATTCATAGATGGAGGGAGGTAAGGACCCAAGATGGATGGAAGGGATGGAGAGTTTGAATTTGGAATGAAAGGACCTAAAATGGATTTGGAGGATGAAGAGTTTGACTTTGCAATGAAAGGACCTAAAATGGATTTGGAAGATGAAATAATTTCTTGATCTTGATCTTGACTTGGAGTAGAATCATTTGAGTTTGTGTGTTTCTCTTGATTTTGAATTAGATTAGTGAAGGAGATGGAAGGGATATCATGCTATTGCTTAGGAGGTGGATGTTGAATGGGGCTCTACTCTTGAGATAAAAGGGAATCATAATGGATGGAATACCAAAATCTTAGGGAAACATCATAAGATTCTTGATAGGTGGGATCTTGATCAAAAATGGGATTAGATTGGAGAGCCATGATATCTTGATCTTTATTTAGGCTAGGACTCATTTCCTTTGAATAAGCTTCTTCTTTTTCAAGCAACAAGGGATAGTCACATGAGTGATCAAAGTTTTAGTTTGGATAGGTTGATGTTGTTGACTTCATGGATACTTAGTTTCGGATACTCAAGCTTACTAAGTTGAATAGATGGTTTGTTTGATAGGCCCCTATGACAAAGCACGTCAAATGATATGGATAAAGTCTCCCACTATGGAAACTTAATTTGACTAGCTTGAATACCTAGCTAGGTATTTTTGTCATTGAAATAGTTGGATGATAAACTCTTGATCACTTGGTTTGATACTCCTCTAATCTTGTTGGATGAAATTCTTGCCTAAAGATAGTTGAAAAGTTGATAACCACCTCAAAAGGTGCTTTGTTGGATTTGTAAACTTCTCCACTCTATGATTCCTTTGTTTGAATTGATTTTTTTTATTGATTGATATTTTTGCAAGGTGTTTTCACATTTATGACAAGAATACATAGCATACAAGAAGACAATGTTCATCCTAATGCTAAACATTTAGTGTATGTTCTTTGAGGATATGTTCAAATCCCTTATGTTTTCACTGGTTTGGATACAAATAAGACACACCAAGTAGACTCTTTATTCAAGGGTCATCAACAATATCATAGCCCACAGCTCGATACTCCTTCAACTCAAACAGTCATGTCACCCCTAAGGGGTGCCCATTTTTTTCCATTTTCCAAAAATTAACCCAAAGTGGATTTCTCCTCAATTGGATAGTTATCTTGAGAGATGTAAGGTGAGTGATCTTGGGGGAAAATTCTTCCCCACCCTTGTACTATGATATTGCCAATATATGGCAACTAACTTGGCTCAATTTCTACTTCTATGGTTCGTAGTAAAAGGTTTCATTTGGCATAGAAAATGATAAAATCTATTAAGAGGCTTCCCAACCTTTATAACAAAGTTTTTTCACATCACAAGGATACTAGGGGAATGGTATCAAATACACACTTCCATTGGAGGGGATTTTCATCAGCCTCCACATTTGATTATAGTGGGTTGGTAAACTTGGCTTTATTCATTGCCCATTTGGGTCATATCCTTCTCACTAGCCCCCTCAAGGCAATCGGGAAGGCAGGCCCTCTAAAGGTTTTAATTGTTTGAAAGTAAATAAAGCATGAAAAGAGCAGGTTTGGATTTTTGGTCACCCAATTAAGGGGAGAGCATATACCTACCACTCAAGACAAAGCACACAAAGTTATTTTTACTCTTTCAAAGAAATTATTTTCTAAGTCCTAATTCGAGATGTTGCTTCAATCAAACATGGTGTTCTTTTTAGTCCCACAGCAATGATTTTCTAAACAAAAAATTGGAAATCCTAGTCAACAAAATGAAAATCGTTGTAATAAAGTAAATCACTTTGCAAAAGGGACGAGTTGATTGTTCTTTTTAACTTGCAAATAAAAATGTTGATTGTTCTTTTTATTCTCACAAGAAATTAAAGATTGTCTTGTTCTTTTTAGAGCCCAAATAAAGTGTGAGATCCTAACTTGCAAAAATAAGAAATTTGAGTTTGTGGTTCTTTTTATCCTTTGCAAGTGTGGTTCTTTTTAAGCCCAAAAATTGAAGGTTGAATCTCTGAAGATGGATGCACCACATCTGGTAGATGCTATAGTCAAGCCTTGTCTAGAGTTTAAGAGGAACCCTTTTAAATCCATTGAAACCAATCCCGTCGGAGCCCTATCTGGAATCCCATTTGGAGTTTTGCATGTAGAGGATATTAGATCATACATTCACTATAAGTTGGAAGATCTTGGAATTTTTGCTTGCACTGATTCTCCCCCCCCCCTCTCTCAGTGCCTTATAAGTTTATCAATTGGTATCAAATCCTAATTCCCTCAAAGGATTAACCACTTTGGAAAGATCCCTAAGGTTATCATGGGGGATATAAGTTATAGAGAGTTGTCTAACTGACTTGCAAAATCTAAAGAAGCCCTAGATACATTGAAATGTAAGTATAAAGCCTCACTTGCTAAGAGGAGAGCTTGCAGAACAATTGATGGAGTTTACTGAAAATAGTTCTTCTGATGAATCAAACATGGATGCATTGGTTACTGAAGTTGAAAAACCAAATGATGAGAAGGCAAACCTGAGGAGAGAGTTGGAAGCTCTAACCATCAGGATGAGTCAAGAGCTTGAAGCAAGGAGGATAGCTGAAGACAAGATCAGATAATAATAACATGAGATCTTTAAGTTGAACCAAGAGGTTGGAACCCTGTATGCTCATCTTCATGAGGAACAAGAAGAAAAAGAAGAAATAAAGGCTGATCTAGACATGGCAATGTCTCTAAGAGAAAGTCTGATGAAAAAGAATGAAGATCTTACAAAGGAACTTGTTGATGCTAATGAAACACTTGCAAAGTTTAACAAAAATTCTACTTGCTTGATGAACAGATTCAATCACAGACGATGAAAGGTGAGACACGAGGCTTGGGCTACACTACTTTTGAGAAAGGTGAGCCTTCTGGTACAAAGGACAACATTGAAGAAGGTAAATCTGTATCTAAGATCCAAAAATCCACCAATAAGAAACCCTACAAACCAGTATGCTTTAATTGTCATAAGCTAGGACATACTGCTAATGTTTGTAGATCTAATTATTTTGATGGTTATAGACCTAATACCTATCAAGGATACAAACCTAGAACCTTTAATAGATATTATTACACTTGCAACATGTATGGGCATAGAGCTATTGAATGCAGGTATGGAGCAAATAATCCAACACCCCACATGAATCAAAGATCTAGTGGAGATTGGCAACGGACTTTTAATGACCGAAGAAATATAAATTGGCAAAAACCCTATGCTAACCGGTCTAGTCCCTATGAGATGGAAAAGAGAATGGATGTGATTTGCACAATCTATGATAACTATGGTCATGTAGTTATAAATTGCAAAAGAAGGACTGGTAGAGGCAATGCTGGACCTCAGAGAGCATCTGGTATGGCATGTTTTCATTGTCACCAAGCGAGACACATTGCAAATTTTTGCATAGCTAAAATGAGTCAACCGGTAAATCAATTTGTTGACCAAAAAGGGAAGAAGAAAGTTGATGTGGAAGAGACTAGAGCATAGATGAACAAGATTTGGAAAAAGAAGAGTGATGAGAAACCATCAAAAGATCCTAATTCTTCACCTAGTGTGGATAACTCATCACCGGCAAACTAAGTTGTTAAAAGGCTTAGGGGGAGCTTAATGTCAGATCCATTTTCTGACCCCCCTATATGGTGTGTGATAAGATAAATTTGCATATCTTCATGCATTATGATATTGTGAAGTGATTTTATGATCAAACCGGTAGATTTGATGTGATATGAGAACCTATAGTATATTGAATGGTGTTTTAGGGTTTGTTTGTTTATACAACCGGGAATAGCATTTAATGCAGTAGAGAAAATAAAAGGACTTTTTGAATATCGTTTGTCACTTTACATTCTTGAGAGTACTCAGAGAGAAAAAAGAGAAGGGAAGAGCTTGTGTGAGTAATATTTGATCAGTTTAACAGAATATTTGGAGTGATCTATGATCGATAATCAGTGAAAGTGCATTCTCAGTGTTGAAACCCTAGTTGTGGAAGCATTGAAAGGTATTTATCCAACAAATCTTGTTATCTGTTTCTAGCTTTGATACCAATTGATAAATTTATAAGGCACTGAGAGGGGGGGTGAATCAGTGCAAGCAAAAACAACAACACAAATCTAATCACCACTTTAAATAACTTAAATCTTAGTAAACATAAAAGAAATATCACCACATAAGCTAGCACCCAATATATCAAGCTCCACAAAATACAAAGACTTATATGTGGAAACCCAAAAGAAAAAAACCATGGTGGGAGTTAGTACCCACAAGATTCACTATCTACAGAATAGAAATCTTTGACCAGTTAAGGTCTTACAAATATGTTTGGTTAGGAGAAAACCCTATTAGGAGTCACCCGTTTAAGGGATTTACCTCAGCCCAGTTAAAAGCTTTGCCTTGTCAGGAGCAACCTCGCAAGAGGATTTAGACTCAAGTTAATGAGCTACCCTGTTAGGGGATTTACAATTTCAGGCCTGTTAGGACCTACCCATTTAGGGGATTTGACTATTGCAATTGTTAGGAAAACAATAGTAAAATGATCTACATGTAGCACCTTTGTGCTTGACAAGATCTGCTTCAGTTCTGCTCAATACATCAACAACACATCAATACAGAGTTTCTTAGATTGTCGTACAATCAAACTCTCAATATCCGCTCATGATCTCATACTTCATCTCATAACTCATCACACTTTTTATAAGCATCAACTTAGTCAGCTAAAAACCTTGGAACAATTTCCTAGGTTCAATGAATCTGGTCAATCTTGCACTACATGCTTTACTTATGTCAACCACCGACATAACAACTCAAAAATAAAACATTATGTGTATCGATTTACCGATCTTAGTGACTTTGTTCTACCGATTAGTTGTTCTTCATGATTGACTACTCTGTACAACATAACTCACTCATCCTGTTAATTTTTTTGCTACGGTATGAAACATAGCAACCTGATACAATCTCCAACACTCCTACAAAACCACATCACCTAACTCTTCATTGATCTCTCATATCGGTTGCTTGAATACAACTTTGTTCCTGTTTATCGATTGAATTCCTATTTTCTAGTTCACTGGTAAACAGTCTCCTCTACCAGTTTTGCTTTATCAGTTGGCCTAAAAGACTTAGATGACTATCAAAACATAGTTGCCATCAATGACAACATAAAACAAGTCATCAATCAACCTATTATAGTATAACATCATCATCAAGCCAACAAGATTGACTTGTTCTTTTTATAGCCCAAATAAAGTGTGAGATCCTAACTTGCAAAAATGAGAAATTTGAGTTTGTGGTTCTTTTTATCCTTTGCAAGTGTGGTTCTTTTTAAGCCCAAAAATTGAAGTGTGGTGTTGCTTTTAAGTACCAAAATAAGATGAAGTTATTTTTATCTTGCAAAAATAAAAAGATGAATTCATTTTAGGCTAACTTAAGAAAGTAAGCAAAATGAACTAATTAACTCCTCCTTTAACCCTGCAAACCACTTGTTAGAATCCTACAAGAAACCTATTAGTGATAATGAAAAATCCAAGGTGGGCTAGACAAACCTAGAATTTTGAATTGTGTTACAATTTTTTTTCTCACATATGCACTAAAACAAAGTGCAAATACGCTAAAGTAGAAAACAAACATGCTAAATCATACTGCAAATGCACTAAAAAGAAACTGTAAATGCGTTAAATTGTCAAAGGCCCGAAAAAGATAGAAGAAGAAAATGCGCTAAAATAGATAGTGTATGTGTTGTTCCATACTACAAATGCGCTAGAAGATTGGATGAATGTGCTAGAACAGTGGAGAAACATGCTAGAACAGTGAAAAAATGCGCTAAAGCATGCAACGTATGCGCTAAAGAATCTTCAATCTTTTGTTGGTCAGACCTATGCAAAAACGTTAAAATTTTGATAAAATCAGGGGTCTAGACCCACGGTGGGTGCCAAAGATGTATGCCAAAAATGTGGGATCATCCTAAAAATGGGAGAAATACCTCAAACACACATATGAAACATTGCATTAGAGTTAGTAATCAAAAAAATATGTTAGTGAACCAAAAACTCTCAAAATTGTTCCATGCTCCTCTATCCCTAAAGATCCTTAAGATTCAAGGTGGCCCTCACTTGGAAGAGCACTTGATCTCGTGGATGTCAACCTAGAGAATGAGATTTAAATGATGATTCTAGGATCAAAATGAATGCAACTAAGATCCTAGTCAATGGGGATATGAATGAAAGCTAAGGATGCAATATGAAAAGCTAGCTATGATCAAGATGGTGGAGATGATATGAGGCTAAGTTAATTCCAAATTGAAGATTATGATGAGTTAATTAAGCTAGATGAAGATGAAAAAGTATGTAAATGATATGCAATTTAGGCTAAATGATCTAAAACATAATGCAATTAAGCTAAATATTGTGATGCTAATGCTAGAAGACTTAGATGCTTGAAGATGACAAATGAGCTCTTTGATAACCTACAAAATGACTATACTTTGGATGCACAAGATTGGGATCCTTGAATTAAAGAAATGAGTTCTATTTATAGGCAAAAATAGAGAAATGGATGGTTGAGATTGAGTAATCTCAACAAGGGATAGGATTGAAAGTTATCAATCCATGTGAGAGATTCAATCCAAACCCAAGTTGACAAATGTCACCTTGAGAGGGGTTGAGAGGATGCTAAACAAGCATTAGATGCTAACAAAGCAATTAGGGATAACCTCAAGGAGTGACATCATTGGATAATGTCATTAACTAGGGAGGCATGCTATTACCCAAGAGGTAAACTCTTGTGCAACATGGGAAAATAGTTAAAGGGACAACCATCATGGCTAGAGGGTATGGGCTTGTAAGAGGCATTAAATTCCTTTTGAATACTTTGGAGGCTAACTTTCCCAAATAGGAAAACCACTAGTGGTTTATGTAAGAGCCTTACATGTTTGGAAAACTCAACAAGTTAACTTGTTGAAATATATAAAGTCAAATGCATTTTGAAGACTTTCTTCCAAATTTGGAGAAGTGACTCTCCCAAATTTAGGGAAAGGACATGATTAAAAGATTAGACATGATTAGATTGGATTGGGAGGTTTCTAGAAGGATGATTATGGAGGCAAGTGGGGGGGGATAATAGAATTTTTAGTTAAATTAAAATGATTTAATTTAGCCAAAAGGGATTCAACTTGCATTTGTAGAATTTGCAAGTGGGGGATTTACAAATAAATTTTAATTTATTTAATGCAAAAGGGGATTTTAATTAAATATAGATTTAATTAAAATGGGAAAGGGGATAAATGGAGATTTTTAATTAAATGTGAATTTAATTAAATGGCTTAGATAGAAGAAGGGGAATATTAATCAAATCTTTAATTTCATTAATGGCCAAAATAGAAGAAATGGGGATATTAATTAAATGTAGATTTAATTAATAGGTGAATTAATAATGATTAAATGAATAAAATCCATTTAATTAGTTGTACAAGTTTTAGGTGTCTATTGGTATTTTGGTATGGTTTTGTCATTGATGTCAACACCTACTAAACACTTATCAACTCTGGCACTTTGGAGAATCAACAACATTCACCGGCAACCAAGTGACTTATGCACAGTCACCAGTATCTGGTACACCAGTAGGATATAATGTTCACTGGCACTTAGAATAGCATGGAAAATACTTGGTTATGTCGAAGACATCGTTTGGACACCTTGTCTTGGAGTTTCGGTCATTGGCATATTTCGTATTTGCATATTTGTTGTTACCGGCAAATAAGTCCATGATATACACCAGCAGGTTTATCTTTTCCAGATCAGCACGGCATGCTATGGAGATGTCTCATTATTGTTGTCAATGCATCAAGTCGATATGTTGAATCAGTTATTGCATTGGACATTATTTTGTTTGTAAATTGATTTTATTGTAATATCCTTTAGAGACGACCTACTAAAATTGGTCTTAGGTTATGATATAAATGTAAGATCTTATTTGTAAGATCTTATTTGTAAGATCAGGTGTGGAATGCGAAAAACACTTGTGTGAAGGTATATGCGAGAATAAGCAGAGATATACACACAGACATCATTTGAAGGTTGAAGGAAGGTTTTTGTGAAGACAATCAGAACTACACTAGTACTGAATAAAGCATAGAAAGATGCTAATTTGAGCAATACATCCTTATTAGATTTAACCATCCAATTGTAGTCAGTGTGACTCCTAATTGTGTTTGAGCAGTGAGCTCTAGGCGCTTGGCCTTTCTGCATGTGCAAACCCCATTTGTATTCACATACTATCTGCAGTAGTATCATCTGATTGTGGGTAAGGTTTCCCACTATGGTTTTTCCCCTTACAAGGTTTCCACATACAAATATTGGTGTTATGTGTTGTGGATGACTTTGTATTTTTGTTTCATGCATTAATCTTTACCGATATTACAATTAACTGATAAAACTGTCTACCGGCATTAAAGACTGGTTTACCGGTATTAAGCATTAAGTTGGTAAAGTTGTTTTTGGTTTGAATTTTTTAGACAACTAATTCACCCCCCCCCCTCTTAGTTGTCTCCTGGACCTAACAATTGGTATCAGAGCTTAGTCCTCTTTTTGCAGAAGTTTAACAGCTTGAGGAGATCCAATATCTACTAACTATTTCACAAAGGACAGTCCTAAACTTGATGAACCAACTATGGCATATGGAAGATCAGAATGGAGACACATCTGAATTGCATTGGAAAGGATATCTGGGATGTTACAAAGAATGGATATACAACTCCTACAACCAGTCAGCCTAATCCACCAAACTTGGCTAAAGATGAAGAAAATGATTGCAAAGCAAGGGAAGCACTTTTGAGCGCATTAACAGATCAGCAAATCATGGGATTATCAGATAGATCAACTGCTAAAGCTATTTGGGATCATTTGGAAACACTGAATGAAGGAGATTCCACAGTCAAAATTGCAAAACTTGAAAGCTTTCGGGTCAGGTATGAAAATCTGAAAATGGAAGAAGATGAAAGGATTGCTGCTTTTATGGAAAGAGTTAATGAAATAGTTTTGGGTATTAAATGTTGTGGAGGAACCTTAAGTGAAGATGAAATTGTTTCAAAAATTTTAAGAGGATTGCCACCGGCATATAAAATGAAGGTTACTACTATAAATTAGTTACGAACAATGCCTAATACATCAGTAACTAGGGATACATTGATTGGAAAACTTCAACTTTTGAAATTGAGGAATTTGGTCATGTTGCTACTATAAAGACAGATTTAGCTTTTGAGGCATCAGCATCATCTACACCATCATTTGACAAATCTGATTGGAAAGCCTTTTATGCAAGAGAACTTGAGGAAAGCAGGAGAGAAAATGAAGAACTTGAAGAACTTGAACCACTATTTGCAAGAAAAATGCCTAAAGGTCTAGTTGGAAGTAAGTATGAAGGTAAAGCACCCTTTAAATGCTTTAACTATAATAAGATTGGTCATATGGCTTCTAGATTCCCTGATAGACATGCTAGACTAAGAGAAGAAGCTACGAGAACATACAAGCCTAACCCTAAATATCAGAGATACAAATTTAAGAAGAATAAAGATAAATCTTGTTATCTTGCTGATGAAGGAGTGACTGATGATTGTGATGAGGATTCGGCAGAAAATGGATGGGTTTTTGTTGCTATAACAGAAGATCAACCGGCACCTACTGTTCAACCGGTAGAGCAGGCCCTGACAGCTAAAATTGAAGTTAAGGATGAATGGATCATTGATTCAGGATGCTCACATCATATGACTGGTGATAAAAGTAAATTCTTGAACTTTCAGGAATATAATGGAGGCTTAGTGAGATTTGGAGATGATAAAGCTTATTTGTTCAAAGGTAAAGGTACAATATCTCTTGATGGTAAGCATAATACTGACAATGTTTACAATGTTGAAGGTTTAAAGCATAATCTTTTGAGTGTTGGCCAATTAGTTGAGAAAGGATTTCAGTTACAATTCAAAAATAGAAAATGCAAAATCATGAATAGAATTGGTTTGGAAATTGCAACCGGTAATCAAACTAGAGGTAATATCTATCACTTGAATAACAGTGAAAAGACATGCTTGATTGCACATATTGATGAAATTTGGCTATGGCATAAGAGACTCTGTCATGTAAATTTTGATTGCATGGTAAAAATTAGTACTACTAAGGTAGTTAGAGATTTACCTAAAATTGTTAAACCTCACAATACAGTATATAAGGAATGTCAATTTGGAAAACAAGTTAGAGATACTTTTAAAATTATTCTAGAAAAATCAAATAATGCTCTTGATTTAATTCATACTGATTTATGTGGTCCAGCTAGAACTAAAAGTTTGCAAGGTGATAGATATTTCATGCTAATCATTGATGACTACTCTAGAATGTGTTGGGTTACTTTTCTCAGAGAAAAATCAGAAGCCCTTGGAAAGTTCAAACTGTTCAAAGAAATGGTAGAGAATGAAACCGATAAGAAAATCAAATGTCTGAGATCAAGTCAAGGAGGAGAATTTACATTTAAGGAATTTAATGCAATCTGTGAAGTGAATGGAATCAGAAGATAGCTATCAGCACCCCAGACACCATAGCAGAATGGAGTCATTGAAAGGAAGTACAGTGGTCTATACATTCAACAAAGTTCACATCAAAGGTGAAACCGGCAAGACCCCTCATGAACTATGGTTTGGTATTACTCCTACTCTTAAATATTTCAGAATATTTGGAAGTAAATGCTATATTAGAAGGCATGAGTATATTGGAAAATTTGATCCTAGAAGTGATGAAGGAATATTTCTTGGTTATTCATCTAAGAGCAAGGCATATAGATGTTTTAACAAAAGATTGCAGAAAATTGTTGAGAGTACAAATGTGAAGATTGATGAACAATTCAGAGCAACTTCAAGGTATATAGACTCTGGGCAACAGAGATTCTAACAAATGAACCTACATTGAACCCACCGGTATAGAATGAAGATCCAGTTACACTGGTATCATCTAAAAATTCCACAATAACTGAGGAACAGCAACAAACGAAGACACCCCGGTATGTAAGACTGAATCACTCTAAAGATCAGATAATTGGGAACAAGAATAAAGGAGTTATGACAAGAGGAAGACTAGAAAATGAAGAGGTATGTCTTATTTCTCAAATTGAACCATCATCAATTAATGAGACATGTGAAGATAAACACTGGATTAAAGCTATGGAAGAGGAACTAGAACAAATTGAGAAAAATAACACATGGACATTAGTTCCCTAGCCTAAAGACAAAAATGTGATTGGAACAAAGTGGGTATTAAAAACAAACTTAATAAATATGGTAAGGTAAGCAAGAATAAAGAAAGACTAGTGTGTAAGGGATATTCTCAAAAAGAAGGAATTGATTATAATGAGACCTTTGCACCGGTAGCTAGAATTAAGGCAGTCAGATTATTTTTGGCTTTTGCAGCACATAATAACTACAAAGTATATCAAATGGATATTAAATGTGCATTTCTGAATGGAGATCTTGAAGAAGAAGTTTGCATTGAACAACCTGATATATTTTCTCTAACAGATAACAAAGATATGGTTTGCAGGTTAAGGAAAGCTTTGTATGGGTTGAAACAAGCTCCAAGAGCTTGGTATGCAAGATTGGAAAAGTATCTTTTGAATATTGGTTTTTCTAAAGGTAATGCTGATAGCAACTTATATTATAAAGTGACAAATGATGACATCTTGGTTATAGAAGTTTTTGTTGATGATATAATCTTTGGAGGAGAAGATGGATTATGTAGAGTTTTCTATTGAAATGCAACAAGAATTTGAAATGTCTATGATTGGAGAAATAAAATTCTTTTTAGGATTGCAGATTTCACAGACTGATAAAGGTATATTCTTGAGTCAATCCAAGTACTTGAAGGAGTTATTAAAGAAATTTGGGATGGAGAACTCTAAACCAGTAAGCACTCCTATGACTACAAATGACAAATTATCACTAAGGGATGAATCTACACCTGTTAATCCGACTAGGTAAAAATCTATGATAGGAGGTTTACTGTATTTGACACAAACAAGACCCAATATCATGAATGTGGTATGTATTGTTTCAAGATTTTAGAGTAATCCTAGAGAAAATCATGAATCAGCAATAAAAATGATTTTCCGATACTTACAAGGCACTACAAATCTTGGATTATGGTATCCTAGAGATAAAAACTTTGAATTATGTGCATACACAGATGCAAATTGGGCAAGAGATGTGGATGATAGAAAATGCACCACTGGCAGAGTATTTTTTCTTGGAAGAAGATTAATTTCTTGGTTAAGAAACAAAGTTGTACATCTTTATCAACAGCTGAATCAGAAAATGTTGCAGCAGTAACTAATTGTACACAGGTACTATGGCTTAAGCAAATGTTGAAGGATATAAAGGTAAAATGCAAGGAACCTATTACTATCTATTGTGATAACACTAAAGCAATTGATATATCTCAGAATCCGGTATTACATTCTAAAACCAAACAAGTTTCTGTTACAACTTATGAAGTTGCCATTAGTTTTATGTTCAAAGTTATTCTATATACTCTAGTCAGTTATATCTACCTAAATATTCAGTTGGTATGCACAGTCCAGTCGGTTATAGAAGAAAGTAGTCTCAGAGCGTAGTATACACTGAGTTGTATATCAAGTATCATTCCATGTCTACCGAGCAGCAAAGATGACACATCGAGTTGATATACACTGAGTGAAACGTGTTACCAGATTCATTGAACCTGGACATACATATGAAAACGTGTTACAAGATCGAGGAACATCTAACCGTTATCACATTGGAAATTGCACTTAAAGATTGTGTATGATTTTGACGTCATCTAGCCAATGAAATATTTTGCATGGTTATTCATTCGATAAAATATATTTGTAAGATCGAAGCAATGAATGGATCACCAACATAAGAGATCTATTTATACAACATGGATTAAGATCAAAAATATACATGTAGCATGACAGAAAGGAAGATATCAAAATATATGAAGCAAGACATGTGAAAGCACTAAGTGTTATGACTATTACAGAGACACAGAGGTCACCGAGAAGGATTTCAAAGAACAGTCAAAGAACAAAGTAAACAGAAGGGTTTACCGAGTTACTATGTGGGTTACCTAGGTATGCTATAAGCAAAGTAATCTTATTTTGAGCACATAGAATCTGCTATAACATTTCAGATGTAAAGTTGCAGATATTTTTAATGATCTTATTGTAATATTTTGAAGTTGTAAGAGAAACCTTTAACAGGGTAAAAGACTCTAATCAAGTCTATAAATTGTAAAGCCTCTAACCAGGTGCAGCATTTAGATTAAGTGTTGTAAAATCCTTTAGCAAGGTAGATCTAACAGATCTTGATGCTCCTAATAGGGTAAGCTATCAGAAATAGCTAAACATGTAGCTCTAATCAAGCAACCTTTATTATTGCAGTAGTGAAGTTGTGGGTGCCATCCCCACCGTAGTTTTTCTCTCTAACCAAGAGTTTCTGTGTAACCAAAATATATGTGTTATGGAGTGAATAATGCATGATTGTTACTTATTTTTTTTAGCTTTATATTATGTTACTGCACTATTCAGTTTATGCATAACAGTAAAGTTATTATTGAAGAAATGTTTTGAAGTACTGATTCACCCCTCCCCTCTCAGTACATTAGCTTTCCATATTGGGCCTAGCAATTGGTATCAGAGCTTCAATCTTGGAAAAGGGCTTAACTGCCTAAAGAGAAAGATCTTATTAGTGGAAGGCTATAAACAATCTCGAAGGATTGTGTATCTGCAAGAAGAGTTGGATCATGCTAATCAAGTGATTGCAGACATGCAAAGACAAATGCAAAAATCTTTAAAAGTGAGAAGAAGATTATCTGATGATTTGCAGGACTCTCAAGAGTTAGTGGAACAAATTAAGACATCATCTGAGAATAGTATGTTTGAAGAGACTGGAGAATTGATTGGAGTATTGAAAGAAAAAAACAAAGCACTGGCTGATCAACAAAAAGCAATGAAAAGAGAACATGAACATTTCAGCACACAGATGACTGAAAATCTTGATGCATTGAGGACTATTGAGGATAAGGTAAGATATCTAGAAAGAGAGAAACAACAACTTGAAGTCCTAGTATCTGATAAGAATGATGAAATCACAAGGATGACTGGAATTCAATAGAACCTGTCAGATCAACTAGGTTATGCACATCATGAAGCAAATCTGAAAGATGATGAGAATCAAGCATTGAAACTTGAAGTATCAAGGTTGACCAATTAACTTGAAACAGAGAAGAAATCCAAAGAAACACTGAAGAAGAGTTATGAAGCATCAAAGATGTTGGATGAGCAACTGAACACAAGAAGACCCAACAAAGAAGCAGGACTTGGTTACAAAGGAAAAGACTCTACCGAGAAGGGAATCCATACTACCGAGAGAGGAGAATCATCAAAGCAAGCCAGAATCAAGAAGAACATCAAAAGAAAGAAGCCTATTTGCAACTACTATGGAAATCAAGGTCATACTGCCAACATGTGCCAAATCAGAAAAGGTAAGCAACTGAATGTCACTAAGTCCAATGGTTATTGTTACAACTACAATAAATATGGTCACACATCTAATCAATGTAAGACAAAGTCTGTTAACAATTATCAAAAGGCAAAATTGAAAGGGTTTTGTAAAAACTGGAATAGATATGGACATAGTACCGAGAAGTGTTGGTTTAAGCAAAAGAACTATATGTGGTCTCCACACTGAACAAATGCTAGAGGTTACCAAACTCACACAAATCCTTATCGACAATATTCTACAGTAACATGGGATTACAATACAAGGATATGGTGTGAATGTTGTGGAAGATATGGACATATAAGTGCTAACTATTTTATAAGGTTTGGGATGAACAACCGAAGATCATGGAGAAATCCTGGTATGGCATGTTTTCATTGTCACAAAGTTGGACACTTGGCTGGAGATTGCAGAGATCAACCTAGAAAAGGCACTGAGGAAATAAAAGACAAATTACAGATGATTTGGAAAAAGAAGGAAATTGTGTCAAATGAACAAAGCACCTTACCTACCGAGTTAGGTGCACCTATTCCAAATTAATCGGTAAAGGTATGCAGGGATTGCATTCTCTCAAGGTTAAATCTTAATAGTTCCTATTCTATTATGTACTTAAGTCAAAATCTGCATAGTTAAAGATGTATTAGTAAGTTTGAAATTCTATCAAAGTCTTTTGGAGCACTTTACAGGAAACCCGTCAAGTCGGTGAATACAGGAAACCTATCAAGTTGGTAAATGAAGGAAGTTTGGTTACTCAGTTAAAGTGGAAAAAGGAAAGAAAGTTTAGTGGAACCGAGTGTATTTAATGTTTTTGACCTAACCTACATGGAGCCCGATAAGGTATATTATGTACTTGAAGCATTTACGTGGTCATTTTTACTTACCGAGTTTTTGAGAGAGCAGAGAAAAGCGATTCAAAGGTGATCAAACCTCCTACAAAGAAAATTCAAGGTATTTACATCAATCTCAATGAATTGTTAAGCTGGTTTATCGATCTTATCAAGTTGCTATTATTTGCTAAGTGTGAAGCGTCTACCGTTTGAAATCCTGAAACCCTAAGGATATTTTGTTAGTTTTTATCTGAAATCTACAAATGGCACCTAAGATCCAAGATCCCATTGTTGTCAAGAATGAATAAAAGCCCTCACTAAAATACTCTTTGACTCCCAAAGTTGCATCTGAACTGGATGACAAAACCGCATTTTCACTCATCCCGAATAGAGTGTTACTAGTCGAGGATGTGAGATTCTTCACCAAATGTCGTGTTGAAGAACTAGGTCATGTTGAAATCAAAGACACCTATGATGAATTATGCACAGATGGTAAATTGAATAGCAAGTATGAGCACATTAAGATCAAGGGATTAACTGAAGCCCTAACCTATCCCCGTGTGTTCAAACCCCAATGGGTCAATTTTTTTCTAAGCAGAGTTCATGATGATTTCATGTGGTTAGAAGAGAAACCATTTAAGATTACCAAGGAAATCATTCATCTGATTACTAGTTACCCTATTTATGATCATGCCCGAGCTCAAAAGATGATATCATAGAAGGAATTGATCAGTTTAATCAGAGTAGAATCAGATTGCAGAGGATTGAAATTGAACAATGTCACTGATGAAGAACTAAAATTTGCCATTAGAGTAATAGGCTACTGTTTCTTCCAATCGGCAAGGGAAAATAGTGTACCCTATGCAGCAGTAGACCTAGCATACAAAATTGTGAAAAAGGGAATGAAAATTGATCTATGTGAGGTGTTGCTGAAAAACCTGTTTGAGAATCTGACCACCATCAGGAAGCTGAAGAAGAACAACTCGACAAATACACTAAAGTTTGGATCACTACTTGTATGCATGTTTTTCTATTTTGAAAAATTATTTCCATCAGTCGGTAAAGTTGTTTGGGAACTACATCGACCAATCACCCATCAGATTAATGCCTTCATTAAGAAGTTAGGTGATAATTTCAATGATATTATGGATGATTACTTCAGTAAGTTCCAAGAGAAAATGCATAACAGATATAGAATTCCACCCCAGCTAGTGGAGAAATACAAAAATGACATATGTTTTTGTAGCGTCATAAATTGTACGCACTTGCTAAAGCAGTACAATTTCACACCTAGTTTAGCACCCGCCTTGGCGCATTTTGCATTTGCATTGCATTTCCCCTTTAGCACTTAATTAATTAAATTAATTAGGTCTAAGGTCCTATTTCATCATCATCCACATCATAAAGTTGGGCCCTTTCATTAAAATGTGCCCCTTTCAATTTATTCCTCCAATACATCATTTAATCAAAAACCCTAATTAGGTCCTATTTTGAACTTGGGGGCTTGATTTCGGGGGTCAAAACATCTCGAAATCACCTGTAACTTTGGGATTCTCTCTAAAATCATCATATCCAACGGTCCTGAAAATTTGGTGAAAAGTTGTCGAGACCATGGCGCCCGGAGTGCACATGGTCCCGGACATTTTTCTCAAAATTTTAGGAGCGTGATCCAATCATAAAATAAAGCTTAACCCCAAGAAATTGGCAGGAGATTCAATCTCTAGGTCGGCCAAAAGTTGAAATTAAGACCTAGGGTTTCATATATAAGAGCTCTCTTTCTTCATTTGAAAGGATCCAGATTTTTGGTTTCAAGGGCCTTCTACATAGCGAAAGAGCAGATCTTTGAAGACTTCAACAACATTCAACATCCATCCATCAAGCATCTATCAATTTCATTCATCCATTTAGGGCTTTGAAGGCATTGAAGAACAATAAGGGATCACCGACTGAAGATTGGCTTGTACCTCTCCCTTGGGGTTGGGTATGATTTCATGTTGTTTTCATGTCTTTGCATAAGCCTCATTATATCATTTGTATACATGCTTTAGATCACTTTGCATATTGATTTGGAGCATTTACATTATCATTTACAAGCAATTAGGGTTTACTTTCTAGGTTGCTCTAGCTTGCTTACTTGCATTTTAGGATCTTGCACACACACAAGGTCTGCACACACACTACTTTTACAATACAACTTGGCTATTCATGGAGGTGGAAATCACCAAAGTGGGGGTTTGACTAAGGCAAAACCCTATATAGCCGCCCACCACACCTTTTCAGATATAAGTGCAGGTTTCAGAATTCGAAGGACATCACAAATTGTAGATCCGGGAAAAGCAGGCTGAGACAGCACTCCACACCAAATTGCAGAGCAAAAGACCAGGACAGGGGCGTGGGGCACCCTGGTCCTACCAGGACAAGGGCACTAGGCGCCCTGGTCCCTGGGACAGGGGCGCTGGGTGCCCTAGTCCTCCTGACAGACAACAGTTTTTAGCATTTTTGACAGCTTTCCAGGTTGTAAAACAGCAGTTTCCAGAGCAGTTTCAGAGGCAGAATCAGGACAGTGGCGCCCGCGCCCCCATCCCAAACATTTTCACTTAGATTTTGACTCTAGGTACGTATTTGTATTCTTGTCTTGTCCTTGTGTTTACAGCTTTCCATTGTTTAAGTTCAATTCTGCAATCTTGTTACTAGTTCATACTTGCACTCTAGGGCTAGTGGTTGAACTTACATCATTCTATCTATCATTTGCAACAAAGGAATAGAAATCCTAATAGGTAGCCCGTGGCTCTCTCTTCCACAAAAAGAAGTAGCCAATTGTGTGATACCTCTAGGCTCTTTCGTATTCCACAAGTGTGTGATTGAAAGTGAGATTAGGGCATGTTTGCTTAGTGTCACTTTTTCCCCCACACATTTTGGTGAACCCGACGTGAATTCCAATCTTCTCTAATTCTAATTTATGTTTTCAAATTTGAGTGTTTATGCTATTTCAAATTCAAATTTGTATTTACAAGTTTTAATTTCTTGCAAGATTCAAAAATTTAGAGGAAATTTTTGCTAAAACCCTAATTTTTCAATTCAAAGTTGAACTTGTGGATAGCTTAATTGGGATCACTAATTTCAAATCTGATTTAGGAACTCATTTGAATCATAAATTTCATTTTCTAAATCTACATTCTAAGCACTTGCGTTGTTAAAATTAAACATTTCCTTCTATTTTGCATGTGTTATCATTTGAAAGAGGAAAATTGTTGTCATGATGCATTCATTTCATAGATGTGATAATGGGTTAGCTTCCCTTGTTTCAATTTTTCCTTCTCCTAAAGAACCTCCCCCCATCTATAATAACATTTTAGTGCTTAAAAGAGTTGCTACCAATCCCTTTGAGACTCTCCCATGCTCTAAGGATGAAGACTTTAAGAGTGATCTTGACAATTCTCCTAAAATGTGCCCTTCCTATTTAGCTATCCTAGAGGAAGAGAATGATATCATAAACACATTTCTTAATGTTACTTCACCTTCCTTACATGATGCCTCTCTAAGTGAAAAGGTATTGATGGACATTGACTTATTTTCTCCTAAAGTTGGTCCTTTCAGTGGGGGCATGTTAGTGCAACAAGAGGTTATGAACACTTCTTTCAAAGATCTCTTTCCTAAGCATGAATCTTTGGAGAAATATGTTCATGTTCCTCCTAAAAAACACTCCATTCATGAGGATCCTTTTGTGCAAGAAGATGACATTATCCCTACATTTCCTAGTGATGGCATTTCCTTTTCCAACAAAATTCCCACTAGAGATGATGAATTAATGATAAATGCTTACCCTTCTCCTAAATTTTGTCTTACCCATAAGAATCCCTTAGAGAAAGAAGATGAAATAATAAACAATTTCCTTAACTCTCTCTCCCCTAAAGATCATATTGAACATATTTTGAGGAAAGAGGATGAGTTTAACACATCTATTGATGCTCTCCCTCCTAAGGATGAGGAATTAATAAACAATGTTATCCCCTCTCCCGAAATTGACAATACTTCAAGCATTTCTTTCAACCACTTCACTATTTGGGATGAACCATTAGAAGAAGGTGTAGATTATTCTCTACCCCATGAGAGAACCCTATCCAAAGGGGATAAAATCAATATTGAAAACTCCCTTGATAGTTTCTCACCTTCCTTGAATCTCAATTATTATCCCTCTAAAAATAAAGCATCTCCCTCTCCTCAACTTGGTTCTACTCCTAAGGATACCCTAGTTCAAAGCAAGATGGTTGACATCTCTTTCAAAGATCTCCCTCTCAAAAGTGAGACTTTAGAGAGTAATGTTGATCCTTCTCCTAGAGAGTTTATTCCCCATGTAGATCCTTTGATGATAGAGGATGATATGACCTTTCCTAGTATTACTTTTCCTATTAGAACATCAATGCCTACCCCTTGTCTCTCTCCTAAAATTGATTTAATCTGTGATAAGATTTTAGTGCAAGAGACGACTATCAATAATTCTTCCAACATTTTTGTTCATTCCTCTAAACCATCCTCAATCAATTTGGTACATGTGAATGAAACACCTAACAAACCTCTCTTCACTGTCCAAGGTGCTTGTCCTTCTCAAAATTCTCAACCTTTAAATAAGCCTATCTTTGTGGTTCAAGGTGGTTATGCTAATGATTCTTTTTGCACTCCTAAGAAACCTATTAATACTGTGCAAGGAGGTTATTCTACTAAGAGCCCTTATGAGTATGCTAAGCAACTGACTAGAGAGAGTTATCATGCGGTTGCTCATACCTATAACACAAGAAACAATAGGCAACCTAATCCTTCTCCAGTTAGCCCAACTTCACTTCCTCCTTCCCAACCTATTCTTCCGCAAGCTCCTCGTATTTCACAAATTCTTAGTAAGGACTATGATCTCATAGAACAACTTAAAACTACTCCTGATAAGATATCCCTTTGGGATTTGATCCAAACTTCTTCCGCTCATCATGGAATGTTACAAGATGCCTTGAAAGATTTGAATGTTCCTCCACCTAATACATCTAGTAATATAGTGTCTTTGGTTAACTCTGTGATGAATCCTAAAGCTCAAATTGTGTTTACTCAAGATGAGTTGCCTACTAGTGAAATTCAATATCAATATGATCCCTTGATGATTGTGGTTATCGTAAATGACACTGCTATAAGACGAACACTGGTAGATAATGGTTATGGCCTTAATGTGTGTAGCATTAATCTATTGCATAAGATGAATGTGGATACATCCCTTATTGAGCCTGACTCTCGTCCCATTCGGGGCTTTGACAATGTGGCTAAGTCTTCATTAGGTATTATCACCTTACCCATCACAGTGGGACCTGTTACTTTGCCTACTCCTATCCATGTTATGTCGGGAAATCTAACATACAACTTGTTATTAGGGAGACCTTGGATTCACAGTATGCAAGCTGTCCCCTCTACATTGCATAAACAAGTTAAATTTATTTATAATAACAAGACATATACCTTGATAGGTGATACTAATTTTCAAGCTTGTTTGCAAACATCTACTTCCAAAGGGAGTTCTTCTAAGCCTTCCTCTTCTAGTGATGACTTGTTAAAAAAGATACCTATGGATGAATCATCACCCTCTGATAATCAAAATTCTTTGGATGAGTCTGAAGTTCCTGAAGAAGATTCTTCTCAACTTGAATCTACACATGAAAAGGCTTTTGATCCTGAGAAGGTTCTCACAGAAGGCGATTGGGGATCTCTTGATTTTAATCCCACCTTTGTAGGTGAGTATAGGGTTCCTCCTAGAGAGCTTAAAGTTAAAAATAAGGAAGAAACTAGAGATCAATCAGTCTTACCTGAACCTATGAGCAATAATTTTGTGGCCGCTTCTCAAACTTCTTCTCCTCACACCTCTAATTATAAAAAATTTGATTCTTTGTCTTATGAAAAATCACCTTCTCTTTCTGAAATGGCTAATCGTTATGGTCGTGGTTTTCATATTTTGGCTAAGAGTGGCTATAGTGGAAATGGTTGTGGCACAAATGAACAAGGAATTAAAGTCCCTTTAGAACATAACATGCATGAATATTCATTTGGACTTGGATATAATCTTTCTAAGCCCACCAAAGCATCTAAAAGACCATCTCTCAATGTGAATGCTATATATAGTAGTGATGATGATCTCACTTCAACTAAATCATCTTCTACTTCTATCAACTCTCATTCCCCTCATAAGGAAATCTTGGCGATGAACAAATCTCTTTATGAATCCCCTCAAATTTCTAAATCCACTTATGAATCTTTATCTCCTATTCATCATAAACTCCTTTCCTCCAGGGATAAGGCTCTAATAAATTACACTCATCCCTCTTCTAAGATTTCTTGTGACTTTTCTTCTTCAATTTTTATCACTTTATACATGTTTTTGATCTCACTTATAGTTGAGCATTCAGCATGTCATATTCAAATACCTCATTCAATCTATCATGTCTTTAAATAATATTAATGGCTATTATGTTGCTCATCATTATGTGACATTGGTAGCTCATTTACTGGGGGCTCATTGTCATTCATGATGGTACAATTTCAAGTGTAATCATATTTTTGAAGCAACATAATAGCCTAATTTTTCTATGTTATCTCTTGTTCCTATGGGGTAATAACGTGGAAATATTGATCATCTTTTCTTTAGAATCCTCTTTTCCTAGATATGGGAGAAGATGTGTATTCTCTTTCTTACCTT
This sequence comes from Cryptomeria japonica, assembly GCF_030272615.1. Lineage (NCBI taxonomy): Eukaryota > Viridiplantae > Streptophyta > Pinopsida > Cupressales > Cupressaceae > Cryptomeria > Cryptomeria japonica. The sequence continues at coordinate 294,655,143 of NC_081412.1, forward strand.
ACCCACTTCTTGTGAGGAGCATTTTACATACACTAATGTCTTGCTTGCATGAACTCATGTGAGTATGTAGTCCATTTTGCTTATGTCTAAATCTCTCCCTAGAAGATTGTGTAAGTCCTTCTCATTGTCCTTATCCTTGGGAGGCAATGATCTTTCCTTATTTTTTTTCTAAGGATCTATTTTTTCCTATTTCATGGATGGTGTGAACTTTATTACTTGATGTTATTCCTTGTATGCATTTGTTGTTGTTTGTTCAAGGATTCTCTCTTACAAGAGGTGTAAGTCCTTGACTACAACCTCTTTTGCACTTGGTAAAATACATCCATAATGAATTCACTCTCCCAATTGGGTTAAAAAGAGCGTCATCCTTCATTAAGAATCACTTTCACCTCGCAAAAGAAGGAAGTATTGCATTCTTATTCTCTTCTTTGTCTTATCCTAGAAGATGTTATATTTGTCTAAGACAATTCCTCTTGGGGATAGGTGTCTTTTGTACAAAGATTTCTTCTCCTCTAAGGATCTCCTTTACACATACTACAAGATGTCCCTTTTCAACTATCTTATCCTTGCTTAAAGAGTAAAAAACTCTCTTGCTTGGATCTATGACACTATTACATTTTTGGGGTATCTTCTTTTGTGATGAAGGTAGGTACCCTTGTTCTACTTTGCTTATGACATAAACATTACACTTTTTGAGCAATGGGTCATTCTCGGAACCAGAGCGCAGACTCTTAGAGCGAGATGTCACGCTTTTGTACTATACATATACAGGTTGTAGCATACTCGGGCATAGACTCCTATGAGATGCTTCTAACCTCACTTACACACACATGCACGAGGTTGAGTGGAACTGGTGGCATAAGGCTAGACTTTCTCACTCTCCTCCCTTACATGGATCACCTAGACAGACTCTAGGGGCTAGTTTTCCATGTCCTTTTTCCCATGGATCACCTAGACAAGATCTAGGGGCGAGAAGTCCATGTTTTTTCTCTCTCACTATTCTTCTCATGGATCACCAATGTGTGTATTCATGCTTTTTTCCTTTCTTTTCTTCTCTTTGCATTTTGTTTCCATCTACATCCTTCATCTTGTGTTAGAGAACTCTCAAATCCTCACACTCTTTGTTGTGTTGGAATTGAGATTCAGTCCTCTTTCTTACCAAATGATTCTCCATTAGTTTTTGATCTCATATCAAATCTTCTTGTGAGCATTTGTCATCAATATTCTTTAACAATTCGAAGTGGTAAACATGATACCTTGTTTCAACTCACTAAAATTAGCAAGCCGAAACAAGGGGGGGCATATAGCTACCCTCGAATTTTCATCACCTTCCTTAGTAAGCATTAGGTGATTTTGTGATCTAACATGTGGTTTTGTAGGTTGTGGTTCCTAACTGAGTACTGCAGATACCGCTGGGGGCTTCGTTCGACAGACTTATGGATATATCCTTTTTTTAAATAATGTTTACTTTTCTGTACTTTAGCTTGCATATGCACGTAGTGTTCATATGACCGCTAAAGTGGGGGCTAAATGTAGCGTCATAAATTGTACGCACTTGCTAAAGCAGTACAATTTCACACCTAGTTTAGCACCCGCCTTGGCACATTTTGCATTTGCATTGCATTTCCCCTTTAGCACTTAATTAATTAAATTAATTAGGTCTAAGGTCCTATTTCATCATCATCCACATCATAAAGTTGGGCCCTTTCATTAAAGTGTGCCCCTTTCAATTTATTCCTCCAATACATCATTTAATCAAAAACCCTAATTAGGTCCTATTTTGAACTTGGGGGCTTGATTTCGGGGGTCAAAACATCTCGAAATCACCTGTAACTTCGAGATTCTCTCTAAAATCATCATATCCGACGGTCCTGAAAATTTGGTGAAAAGTTGTCAAGACCATGGCGCCCGGAGTGCACATGGTCCCGGACATTTTTCCCGAAATTTTAGGAGCGTGATCCAATCATAAAATAAAGCTTAACCCCAAGAAATTGGCAGGAGATTCAATCTCTAGGTCGGCCAAAAGTTGAAATTAAGACCTAGGGTTTCATACATAAGAGCTCTCTTTCTTCATTTGAAAGGATCCAGATTTTTGGTTTCAAGGGCCTTCTACATAGCGAAAGAGCAGATCTTTGAAGACTTCAACAACATTCAACATCCATCCATCAAGCATCTATCAATTTCATTCATCCATTTAGGGCTTTGAAGGCATTGAAGAACAATAAGGGATCACCGACTGAAGATTGGCTTGTACCTCTCCCTTGGGGTTGGGTATGATTTCATGTTGTTTTCATGTCTTTGCATAAGCCTCATTATATCATTTGTATACATGCTTTAGATCACTTTGCATATTGATTTGGAGCATTTACATTATCATTTACAAGCAATTAGGGTTTACTTTCTAGGTTGCTCTAGCTTGCTTACTTGCATTTTAGGATCTTGCACACACACAAGGTCTGCACACACACTACTTTTACAATACAACTTGGCTATTCGTGGAGGTGGAAATCACCAAAGCGGGGGTTTTACTAAGGCAAAACCCTATATAGCCGCCCACCACACCTTTTCAGATATAAGTGCAGGTTTCAGAATTCGGACGACGCCGCAAATTGCAGATCCGGGAAAAGCAGGCTGAGACAGCACTCCACACCAAATTGCAGAGCAAAAGACTAGGACAGGGGCATGGGGCGCCCTGGTCCTGCCAAGACAGGGGCGCTGGGTGCCCTGGTCCCTGGGACAGGGGCGCTGGGCACCCTAGTCCTCCTGACAGACAACAGTTTTTAGCATTTTTGACAGCTTTCCAGGTTGTAAAACAGCAGTTTCCGGAGCAGTTTTAGAGGCAAAATCAGGACAGTGGCGCCCACGCCCCCGTCCTGAACATTTTCACTCAGATTTTGACTTTGGGTATGTATTTGTATTCTTGTCTTGTCCTTGTGTTTACAGCTTTCCATTGTTTAAGTTCAATTCTGCAATCTTGTTACTAGTTCATACTTGCACTCTAGGGCTAGTAGTTGAACTTACATCATTCTATCTATCATTTGCAACAAAGGAATAGAAATCCTAATAGGTAGCCCGTGGCTCTCTCTTCCAAAAAAAGAAGTAGCCAATTGTGTGATACCTCTAGGCTCTTTCGTATTCCACAAGTGTGTTATTGAAAGTGAGATTAGGGCATGTTTGCTTAGTGTCACTTTTTCCCCCACACAGTTTTGAAGTAGACACTGATTACTATTATGTGAATGTTGTGGAACTGAGAACTCAATCTTTGTCACCGATGGGTTATGAGATTGATTTTGATATCACACAATAGCAAATTGATGCATTTCTCACATTGCCAAGACATGCTACTGAGCTGAGGTATGGAACCTATGAATAAGTAAAGGAAAAGGTAAAAATGAGCATTGTAGTACCCAAAGCTACAAGAAAGGCAACAAAGATGATAAAGGCATTATTGGAGAAATTCAGAGAAGACTCTTCCTCCACACCTGTCAAAGGCACTATTAGCGAAGAGGAATCTGAAGCCCAAGAGGCAGCTATAACACTGAGCACCGAATTGTCTAAGGGAAAAGTGTTGAAAAGAAAGAAACAAGATGCATCAAAGGCCTCACCGACTCCACCAGCAAAGCAACCTAACACTAGAGAATCTGTAGCTTCACCGAGTAAGAAAGAAAAGAGTGTTATTGTTCTTAAGGTAACAAAGACCTACAAGAAAATGACTCAGAGACTCATTTTGGCAAAAGAGTCTAGTGACACCGAATCTGAGGATGCAAGCAAATTTCAGATTGTCAAGAGCAAGAAGGTAAATGTACATAGTGTTGAAAATTTATGTGCTAATCTGAAAAGATATGGTGGATTTGGAGGATTTAGATATGTTAAGTATGAAACCAGGAATAATGATGAAAAGAGACAAATTGAAGAAGCTGTCATCTGCACACTTCTAAAATTCTGGTTGGCTCCATTGGAACTATCTAAGTCACTTCCAAATGAATTATATTTACATATTGACAATAGGTGGAAGTATGCAATGGACTCAAAGAAATGGATCAAAGAAAGAAATATGGTACATCTCTTTCCTAACATGTCAGTAGCTAAAAAATAAGAACATCTGACAACATACAACTCAAAGTTTCTCGTCAAACAAAGAGCCTTAAAACAAATGAATGGGTTGTATATTGAAGTGGAAAATGAGACAAAAGCATAGTGGCAGGAAATCTTTAAAATCAAGGATGTTGGTGAACAAGCTATAGTTGAAGTTGTTGATGTCACCGAGCAAGATCCTAATATTACCGAGTGAGACTCTACTGACACCATTCAAATAGATGAAGATATCATGGATACAGAGGCACCAGAATAGGAAATGATAGAAGGCAATGCATATGCAAAACTTGTATCCAGTGAATCAATCTTGGAACAAGTTCAGCCTTATCCACTGGTCAATCAACCTGTCTCAACCGAAACCCCTCAAGATACGGATCAAGGCACCGAAGGTCACAAGTCTACAGCAGGAGAAGGTACTACTTAAGAACAGACGTCTCAAGAACCTTCTAGCACTTAAAATGTTGAAACTGAGACATCGAGTACCGAGACACCAAAGGACTCTACAGAGGCTAAAGAAACTGACCAAAGTGTTGCCTCTACTGAGCAACCTACCGAGGGTCATCAAACCTCACAAGCCATTGTCTTAGTTCCATCGATGAAAGGTAAAGAAAAGAAGATGAAAAATCATAGTTTTAAAGTTGATTTGTCAAAACCAATAGTGTTGCCCAATGTAGACATATCAAAATTAAAGGGGCAAGCACTCATTGATTTTGGTGAGCTATGCAAAGCAAAGGTCGAACAAGAGAAGCAAATGGCGATTCAAAAGAAAAATAAAGTACTTTAGAAGGTAAAAGAACTCTTAATAGATATACTAACTGAAGCTATAGTGTCAACAGATGCAGCCATCCACATTCAACTGGATGAACTCCTAACAAAGATAGAGACATCTAGAGTAGATGCATCAGAATATTTGAGCAAGCTAAAAGACAAAGAGCTCACTGCAAAAATGATAGAAGAGGTACAGAAAGCTATAGCTATTGGCAAAGTTAAACTTGTCAAATTTATTGCTGAGTTGACTCCTCAACTCAAGCACATTCTTTATCTATTTCAGAAACTATGTACATTTTCTTTATTCATTAAAGACATCAAAAATAAAACAGAAGCAATTGAGAAAGAGATCACTGATCTCTCAAATAAGTTGACCACAGAGCCAAATTCAACTCAGAATTTCTATACAAAGCTACACCAACTCATGGCTCAACAATTGGACCTTAGAAATGAAGAACACAAGATCAGGATGGACATAATGACACTTCAGACATTATTCCTTCCTCATCTTTCATCCATCCAAGAACAGATCAATCGAGCCACATACCTATCTACTACACCAGAGGGAAGCACTCTAGATGGCTTAATATCGTTATTGGTTGATATTCAAGCGCAAAATTCTTTAATGGACAGTGTAAAGGATGCACTCTTTGTCGCTCTCACTGAAGCACGGACCAAGTACAAATCCATTTTTGACTAGTTACCACCACTAAATGGTAACTAAGTCTTGATGTTTGTCGAAAAGGGGGAGTGATACAGTATTAAGGGAGTAATATAGTATTCAAAGTATCAAACAAAAGGAGTGTACTATATAGGGGGAGTATAGCGAGCAGAGTGAGCAGAGTATCCAAGTGCAGTGAACCAAGCAGTGAACAGAACAAAAAGCAAAGAACAAGTGCAGCACACAGAACATTGATCACTGAGCATGCAAAATCAGAAGCTTTGTACAGTATATCGATAAGGGGAGTATATCTGGATATATTATTTCATTGACTATTGTATATACTATCAGTATAGTCAAATTTTGCAAGTATATAGATTGTTGAATTATAACTTTGAAAGTAGTTTTTGTCAAACATCTCAACTAATGTCAAAAGGGGAGATTGTTACTACTTATGAAGTTGCCATTAGTTTTATGTTCAAAGTTATTCTATATACTCTAGTCGGTTATATCTACCGACATATTCAGTCGGTATGCACAGTCCAGTCGGTTATAGAAGAAAGTAGTCTCAGAGCGTAGTATACACCGAGCTGTCTACCGAGTATCATTCCATGTCTACCAAGCAGAAAAGATGACACATCGAGTTGATATACACCAAGTGAAACTTGTTACCAGATTCATTGAACCTGGACATACATATGAAAATGTGTTACAAGATCGAGGAACATCTAACCGTTATCACATTGGAAATTGCACTTAAAGATTGTGTATGATTTTGAGGTCATCTAACCAATAAAATATTTTGAATGGTTATTCATTCGATAAAATATATTTGTAAGATCGAAGCAATGAATGGATCACCGACATAAGAGATCTATTTATACAACATGGATTAAGATCAAAAATATACATGTAGCATGATAGAAAGGAAGATATCAAAATATATGAAGCAAGACATGTGAAAGCACTAAGTGTTATGACTGTTACAGAGACATAGAGGTCACCAAGAAGGATTTCAAAGAACAGTCAAAGAACAAAGTAAACAAAAGGGTTTACCAAGTTACTATATGGGTTACCGAGGTATGCTATAAGCAAAGTAATCTTATTCTGAGCATATAGAATTTGCTATAACATTTCAGATGTAAAGTTGCAGATATTTGTAATGATCTTATTGTAATATTTTGAAGTTGTAAGCGAAACCTTTAACAGGGTAAAAGACTCTAATCAAGTCTATAAATTGTAAAGCCTCTAACCAGGTGCAGCATTTAGATTAAGTGTTGTAAAATCATTTAGAAAGGTAGATCTAACAGATCTTGATACTCCTAACAGGGTAAGCTATCAGAAATAGCTAAACATGTGGCTCTAACTGAGCAACCTTTATTATTGCAGTAGTGAAGTTGTGGGTGCCATCCCTACTGCAATTTTTCTCTCTAACCAAGAGTTTCTACGTAACCAAAATATATGTGTTATGGAGTGAATCATGCATGATTGTTACTTATTTGTTTTAGCTTTATATTATGTTACTACACTATTCGGTTTATGCATAACAGTAAAGTTATTATTGAAGAAATGTTTTGAAGTACTGATTCACCCCTCCCCTCTCAGTACATTAGCTTTCCATATTGGGCCTAACAGTTTCTATCAAACTGAATTTTCTAAGGGAAAATATTGAAGCAAAAGAAATTAAAATGGTTTATGTGAATACTAAAGACCAGATTGCATATATTTTCACTAAACCTCTGCCTAAGGAGACTTTTGAATATCTCAGAGATTAGATTGGGGTCATACCCCCACCAGTAGAAACTTAGACAATTGATGATAGTCATGAATCGACAGAAATAACAGAGAAATATTTTACTCCAGCTTTGATGAGAAAGCTACTTCTCAGGGGGAGTAGTTGGTATAGTGAATGGGTTGGTATTTTGTATCTAAAAAATGGTCATTATATTGATTTGGCATTTGATGTCAAATGGGGAGAGATTGGTATGGAAAACAAAAGGAAAACTCATGTCACTCCCAAGGGGAGAGATTGTTACTTTGGGGAGAATATTGGTTTTTGGTATTTGGCATTTCTATTTTGGCACTTTGATGGTTTTTCCATCTTGTGTTGCCATCAATGCCAAAGGGGGAGATTTTTGGTATTTTGGTATGGTTTTGTCATTGATGTCAACACCTACTAAACACTTATCAACTCTAGCACTTTGGAGAATCAGCAACATTCACCGGCAAGCAAGTGACTTATGCAAAGTCACCGATATCTGGTACACCGGCAGGATATAATGTTCACCGGCACTTGGAATAGCATGGAAAACACCTGGTTATGTCGAAGATATTGTTTGGACACCTTGTCTTGGAGTTTTGGTCATTGGCATATTTTGTATTTGCATGTGTTGTTACTGGAAAATAGGTCTAGGATATACACTGGCAGGTTTATCTTTTCCTGATCAGCACAACACGCTATGGAGATGTCTCATTATTATTGTAAATGCATTAAGCCGACATGTTGAATCGATTATTGCATCAAACATTGTTTTCTTTGTAAATTGATTTTATTGTAATATCCTTTAGAGCCGACCTACTAAAATTGGTCTTAGGTTATGATATAAATGTAAGATCTTATTTGTAAGATCAGGTGTGGAATGCAAAAAAGAATTGTGTGAAGGTATATGCAAGAATAAGCAGAGCTATACATGTAGACATCATTTGAAGGTTGAAGGAAGGTTTTTGTGAAGACAATCAGAACTACATCGGTACTAAATCCAACATAGAAAGATGCTAATTTGAGCAATACATCCTTATTGGATTTAACCATCCAATTGTAGTCTGTGTGACTCCTAATTGTGTTTGAGCAATGAGCTCTAGGCACTTGGCCTTTCTACATGTGCAGACCCCATTTGTATACACATACTATCTGCAGTAGTATCATCTGATTTTGGGTAAGGTTTCCCACCACGGTTTTTCCCCTTACAGGGTTTCCACGTACAAATATTGGTGTTATGTGTTGTGGATGACTTTTTTTTTTTGTTTCATGCATTAATCTTTACCGGTATTACAATTAACTGATAAAACTATCTACCGGCATTAAAGACTGGTTTACCGGTATTAAGCATTAAGCTGGTAAAGTTGTTTTTGGTTTGAATTTGTTAGACAATTGATTCACCCCCCCCCCCTCGCAATTGTCTCCCGAACCTAACAGTGTCTACATTATCAAATACAGAAGTGCGGGAAGATCCACAAAAGGAATGACATGCGGAATTAGAGGAGAATCAAAATAATGAAAAGGAAAGTTTCATAAATAAAGAAGTTTTGCAGCAAGATACTCTGCTTGAAGTTGCAAGTGATGGACATAATCCTGAAGAAGGAAGTCCAAAGTAGGATGCGAAAAAATCTAGAGATGCGGATAAGAGAAAATATTTTGAGCTCAGTGTAGAAGAAAATGTAATTTAAGAAAATGAACACAAAACAGAAAGTCATGAACATGAAGAAAGAAGGGAAACCCAGCTAAAAAGTAACTTTCTAGCTAGAGTGGAAAATGGCAACATACCTGATTGGTTACAATAACAAACATTACCTAGGGAGAATGTAGAAGTGGTTCCCTTAGATTTCAACAACATATTGATAGATTCTCTGAGTGTGAAGAAAGGGAGAAAACCAAAATTCAAATATGTGATGTGACTTAATGCGGAACGAGAACAAGAGTTGCATATCGCGGAGCCAATAAAAAATAAGGATGTTGAAGAATTGACCGCTCAAGATTACCAAATTACAACAATTCATCCTGGTAAAAAATCAAGTTTTGAGGGTGCCAAAATTACTAAAGAAGGAATAGCTATCATGGAAGATAAATTACGAAGAGATCAAAGGATGCTAAGGAGCTGAAAGGCCAAATAGAGCAATTGGTGCAGTTTATTCAAGGAATTATCCAATTTGGGCCAATCTCACAACACCCAATGGTGATATCCAAAGAAGAAGTAGATGCAATGATTATACTAAAGCATAAGGCTGGATTGGTGGATGAATGGATAAAGGAAGTGATAGGCTAGGATAATTTCACGCTATAGAAAGTTGTTACAATGTATTTCACCTGTATGAAATTGATTAGAAGAATAGCTTGAGCACAACGCAGATATTAGAGAGGTGTTAGAATGCATGGAAATAGAAGTTATCTAGTTGGTCGAGATGAAGATATGTTTGTAAATGAATTTGTAGAATGGGAAATAATGAAATTGGAATAGGCGAGAGAGATGTAATCTTGGAAGGTGTTGAATGAATGGAAAATGGATTGATTATGTGAAGGAATGAGTAAGCTACATACTGTCAAGCAAGATTTCATTGAAGCTCAAGAATAAAGTGGTATGCTTATACAAATTTTGATGGAAAGGCTAATTGAAGAAGTAACATGCCTGGGGGATGTGGGGATATAAGTTAATTTTGAAAATATTAGGAATCAAAGATTAGTTGATCCTGCAAAGTATAGAAGTCCGTAGATCGTGAGAGGTATAGGGAAAATGCAAGCAATGGTAAGGGAGTATGAAAAGAGTGTTATCCCAACATAACATGACATAGCACCGTTGCGGCACATTTGCCGAATTCAGGAACTCGATTATTTCATTATAGAAGGTTGTGAGAATAATGAAGCAATTCAACCAATAGAAGCCTTTGAAAAGTAGTTGTTGTGGAACCAAAGAATCAGTGAATCTAGTACAAAATAAGTCAAGAGTTGACTTGGTCTCTTAATATTGTAAAATTAGTTGCATAGTAGCTAGCTGGAAATTTTGTCTCGTACTGAGACATTGCTATAAAATAAATGCTTGGCTCTCATTTTCATTATATTTGGGAATTATAGACTTGAGCCATCTCGAAGAATTTCAGAGACTTCATTTCTTATTTCTCATGATTTTATAGTTGTCACAATTTATGTTTTCTCTTTATAAATAGTTTATTTGGTGAAGTCTAAGGTCAATTTGTAAAGCATGTTTGATTGATAACATTGTTCTGACAAAGGAATACATAATTTTGCACAGCAATTTCTAGTGTGTTATGTTACTTTCTTTATCAATAGCAATTTACTTTGAAAGCTTGCATAGTTTTATAAATAATTGTGAGAATATTTTGATTGTTTATGAAGTATGTTCTTTACCATTTCAATTTTTTTAGAGGAACAATTAACTGCAAAGCTAATTTATAGATAGGAATTCATTTTATTTCATATGTTATTTTCTTTTTTTGATTCTTAAAGGAATGTTGTTTAGATAAGTTTGAAAATACTCCAAAAATTTAGAGAGTCTATGAATTCTAGTAGACTATCAATAATCACTTTGTAATAATAGTTGATACATGAGTACTAAGTGAACACCATAGGGTCAAATAGTGACATCTCAAGTCTTGGGATTGATATTTTCTTAATCTTTAAGATAAATAAGCCGTGAGAGTTTATCAAGTTGAGTGTACTCAAAATCCACATCTACAATAATTAGTGGTTATTTTCTAGCTTTCTCTTTTAGTGTAATTTTTTCAATCAATATAGGGTAACAACCTTAGATAGGATTGCAATGCACAAATAGTGATACACCATTTCAAGTTGTACAACCCCTAGTCGATAAAGTAAATGTAATATTTTGAACCATGAATAATTTCTCAATAGGGACAAGTATCCTTGAGTTGTGAAAATATGTTCCAATCTCAATTGGAATTATAGGACTTGACACCAAATATTGATTTAGTCATCTTCTATTGTGGTCATGAGAAATGACCAAACCTTTGTAGGATTGTGTCCTTTAGAGCCAATTTGGGCTTACTCAAAACAACCCGGTGAGTGTTTTAAGGAGTCTAATTATGGATTCTAGTTGAGTTGGGCTATTTTTTGTCCATATGTGTTGGTTGTGGTTGTTTTGGGTTGAGTTGTGGTGAAATGAGTCCACCCGAACTCCGCTTTAATTTGTAGGACTCAATTGATGACCTGGTGTCACTAAAATTGACATGTTCTTGCACCTTTTCATCATTTTCTCCCAATTATTGGACTATATGCATATTTTTTCTTCACCAAGGGGTTCAAGGTGTCTAGGGCTTCTATAATCCAACTAGGAAGCTCTCTAATTTTGGACGAATGCGTGGCTAAAGGATGTTGAGTTGAATTTAACTATCCCAGGAATATTATCACATCCTAGGATGCATACATGAGTCATGTCCACTTGCACGTTGTGCTAGCATCCTCAATTTGTGCTAGTGTCCTCATAGAACACTTGTGTAGGTTCGCTCTAGTATCCTTAGATGCACAAGTGTCATGCCTGTTTAACCTCATTTTTTATGTGTTTAAAAGGTAGAAATATTAGGGAGTCCTCAAAGGGGTCTTGAATGGTTTTTGAGTGAGTTTGGATGATGCCGGGGGCATCTATTTGTAATTAGGGGTTCATCGGAGCCCATCCATGACACCTATGACATAACAATTTGTCCTATTTGTTGTATTGAGCTTGGTAATGTTGGGGATGGTCATGTGTTACCCTAAACACCTCTTAGATCTTTTCCTAAGGTTTTGGAGACATTTCCCCTTCTTCATTGGTAGTTTTGAGTGTTTAGTCTTCCGCATGTGCATTGTTGATTATCAACAATTTGATCTTATCTAAAGGTTTGAGTGTTATACATGTATACGTTATACATGGTGAAACTTTATTACCTCAAAAAAAAAATCCATGCATTCATTTTGTATTTATATCTTATCCTACAGGGTTCCTTGACAAGTTGTTACACCTTTTCAACTTCCTCCATAATGATATTACCACTCTAGTGCTCCATCAAGTCCTCATTAATACTTAAGTCAACAGCATTGCTCCATGAAAAGTGTTGGAAGAGATAGACAAAAAAAAAGGTTTCTAGCATGAGAATCAATCCAAGATAAATATGTTAACTTAGGTTAATTAGAGTTAATTAACTATGGAATCAACAGTGGCCTCCTTAAATTGGTCAAGCAAACAAGTGCTTGTTTAAACAAAAGTTTTCCCTCCAAACTTTAAAATGCTTAACATAGACTTTGAAAATGATTAAGTCTAATCTCAATAACCACAAAGTAAAAGTGTAATGTAGGTAATGGTTAAGGGGATAAAGAATTTAAACTTAATTCATGACCTTATAACCTTAGATTTGAGGTTTGACCAATAAATAAAATCAATTTGAATGTAGCCATTTTGGACCCAAAAAATGCTTCTAGAAATATTCTTCTTTAGAGGTGAATAAGTGGAATTTAGATAGAAGTTCATTTTCCTATTTTAGCAAGTTTGAGTCCATCCCTAATAATTGAATGTCTTTTTGAACCAACTCGAGCTTATTATGAAAAATCTCCTTTTTTCCTAAATACATGTCCAAAAGAGCTATTATTATTTCTCATTATTGTTATTGATATTAGACAGATTCTTGGAAACAAGCTTTCACCTTAATCTACTACCAATCATTGATTCTACTTTCTAACTTTGGATGATATCCACATTTTTCCAAATCTAAATAGGAAGTTTTTCTTCTCCCCTATTCTATTAGAACAAAATTTATTTATAAGGAAATGATCTAATATGAACCTTGTAAGGGAAGAAAAAGAGAAGTAATAATAAGATATCCAATCAAACGAAATTAAAGCATGGTCAAGTATCACTTGAAAAATGAAATCTATAGCTCTTGTTGGACCAGGTGAAGTTAGCCCCTTACAGGTCTAGATTAACCAATGCTTGATCATCAATAAAAACCATCATATAAGTCCCATTATCCAAAAAAAATTGAGATCCTCCCATTTTTTCATTCTCCTTTACAAGGGATGTTGGAATCCCCTAGAACCAACCACTTGCTACTAGAGTCAAAAATTTTGAATGATCTTAGGCTATTTCATAATTTCTTCCTAGCACTTAAAATTTAGAGCATAGATATTAGAAGCAGTCCAAGAGGTACCATCCCTAATATGGAGAACAAAGTAGCAATATAATATGAATCTTCATATAGAGAAACACCCTTAACCATTCTTGGGTTCTATGATGTGGCTAAACCTCCCAATGTCCCATCAGCCCATAGAAGCCACTTTCCTTTAAAAAATCTTATTTTAAGCTTGCTTAATTTATCAATTTGTATATCTTAGTTTCTTAAATTATTAATAATATAGTATATGCTCTCAAATAAGGTTAATAAAGACATATTTCTTGTGAATATTATTAATCCTCTTGATATTCCATGAAATTGTCTTCATTATTAGAAGAAGGTATGCTCTTATAGAAAATGCCCATGATGGTCTTCTATACTCCATTAGTGATGTCCCTCTTTTTGTCTCTTTTTTTTTTTTACTTTGGAAGTAATTTATTTAAATGCCTCAAGGTTTAAACCATAATCTATTAATTTCCTATTCTAGTCCTCATCCTTTGGCTCACCACTAAAGGAGGTGAGTTCTTATTATTGTACTTTTTTTCTTTATCATAAAATAATAACTTTCTTATTTGTTGAGTGAATATGTTGTAATCAACTAACTAATTACAAAATGGTTGATTTAGCCACAGATATAGTGAGATTGTATATCTCCTCACAAAAAGGAGGTTGCCTTTGTTTGTTACCTTAAACAACTAGTATCTAAACTATAACTATATAGAATAGTTTACTCACTGGGTGTTACACTCATCATATTCTCTTCTTTCAAAATAGATGTTCTTCCATTTATAATAGTTGTTAAATCACAAACTTGTGATAATTACAACATAAATATTCCCACAAGACACTAATCAGAGCAATAATAGTCGAAACATAATCAAGTTACACAAAAGAATCATTGAAAATGTACTAGCAAATTCCAAATAACAAAGAAACCCACGTAATCCCAAAGTCTTACATTGCTTCTCACAATTGATCAAAGGAAAAATATTATGATATATGAGTAGCTCAAAGTCTCTCACATACACCAAAATTTTAACTAATCTATGTAGATAATAGAATACACCACAAAGTCTCCAAACTATTGCCAAATTGCATGTAACGAAACCTCCAAATATAACAATGTAGCACAAAGTCTACAAAATTAGATTTGATCACCTTTTAAAAAAATGATATCCCACACTACACTATTCAACCACTTCAAGATTAATGTGATAATAAAAACATAACAACAATCTTACCAGATAACACATTCAATCCAAGACAAAGATTGGACATCAATTTGCCTCTATTGATCTTAAATATTAATTTTCACTTTAAACGTAAAGTCTTAAAATGCTTCTCAAATCGGCAAAGTTTTGATGCATAGGCTAAAAGATAGCTACTTACAATGAGGCTTCTTCCTTTATATAGAGGAAAACCTTGATAAAATATAAAATCTACAACTACTTGGACTTATTCAACAGTACAGTTTGATTAATCTTAAGACTTGTAGTGTGTCGACATGCAAATCCATAAATACAAAAAGACATGAAAAATGTCTATGACAAACTACAAACTACATAACTTGAAAACATGAAAAATAGTTAAGTGTCGAGAGACATTTTCATCATCTTTGTTCTTTTTCAAGAACTCTTCAAACTTCTAAAGGGCAGCTTGCATTTGTGATTCATTAGGTCCCAGAGTGTGACTTGAAATTACTTGAACCCTTATGATAGAATCTTCTATATTGACATATCCTTTCTTGTGCTCCTTTAGAATGGTCTCTAGGTTAACCAAAATTACATAAAAATCCACTAATTTGTAAATAGAAGTGTATCACTATAAATTGCATCTGCATACAATTTCATCCTCACTTAGACCTTACCTTGGCACTTCGACTTCCAATGTCTGATGCCTATTCTGATTCTATTCACAAAACTTGGTATCCTACTTTTTCACCTTCGTCCCTACCTTTTCTTAGAATTTGAGTCCTGATTGACAAGACCAAGGCATTGGGTACCCTGGTCCTCTCAATTAGGGTACATTTTGGGTCCCCAAAATGGTCATCTCAAATGAGCATGAAATATGATCTTGTGTTGGCCTACTCTAGAAATTCAATTAATTGTTGGATATTCAAGTATAAAAGGAGATATAGCCCTCTCATTTGAAGGAGAGAAATTTATCAAGAGGCAAAATTATGATCCTAATTTAATTCAAGTGAGCAAGCAATCAATCATGCATCAAGCATTGAAATAGAAGTTAAGTTAAGTTTATGCATTCAAGATGGCATCCATCACCAACCTTCTTTAAAGATATTCCACATGAAACCCTAAAACCTTTGCATGAGGATCAAACACAACTTCATCAAGGCATATTGCATTTACAAGAATTTTCAAGCATTTCCCTCAAAAGGAAAGCTTTTTGCAACAATCTCCATTTCAATTCCTATTTCAATTTTAATGTTAATTCCTAAACTGCGGTTTGACCTAAGACAAACACCTATCCCCAACATATTTCCCTCTTTGTGTGCAAGAGACAAGTTCAGGAGTTGTATTCAGAGATTCCAACAGAGTTGACAGTGATGAACAGGTTCAACTTTCAACAAAGAAAAATTTGAAGGACTAGGGTGAATTTGTACTACCTAGTCTTAAATAATCAAACTGGACTTCTAGGAATATATTTTGAACATTTTTTTTTGCATGTATCTCAATTTGTGGCTCTGTGGGATATATGTAGCAGTCTGTTTTTGATAATTTGCTTCAATTATTCATGGTTTTACCCTAATTTTATAATTAACCTCCAAATTCAACTAAGAAAGAGGATAACTTGTAAAGTTCTGATGCCAATAGCTAGTAAGATGAGAGGAGGGTGAATCATACAAACTTAATCTTCCATGAAATCAACAGATTCAACCTCGGTAACTTATACTTTAGCAATATAACCAAAAACTGCTAAACATGCTAACTCATAAACACATAATCATCATGACACAAATAACACCAAATTTAATGTGGAATCCCAAATAGGGAAAAACCACTGTGGGATTTCGGACCCACTAATAAATATACCCTTCTAGAGTATGCTCGGTTAAAAGCAAATCCTGTTAAAGATTACAAACACATTTCTAGATGTGACCCAGTTAAGGGATTTCCCTCAGATTTGTTAGGATCTTCACTTTGTTAGAAGTGACCTTGTCAAAGGATTTCAAGCACTCATTTAGAATGTTACCTTGCTAGAGGGTTTACAAATAAGACTGTTAAGTCCACTCGGTTAAGAGATTTTCTGTCACTTACAAAATAAACAACAATAATAAAATATATCTGTAGCTTCACATCTAAAATGCTGAAGCAGATTCTTATTTGCTCAACACTGTCTAGTCATAGGACTTATCTTGTCCCTTTGTTGGGCTCCCTACACTGTTATTCAAATAGGTCTTCAAGCTTCTGTGCTTGGTAATCACTATGTAGCATCCATGTGCTTACACTTGCCCGCATATATTGTTTATCAACAATTCCTTATTTATAAACAATTTGCTAACTGCTTAACCTTCTTGATCACATTTCCCATGATCAATCATAGCCATTAGATCTTCAATCTTGACTAGGTTCAATGTATCTTTCAACCTGAAAATGTTTTACCTCACCTTGGAACTTGCATTCCTTCCTAGGAACTTGTGCTAGGTTATTGCAGTTCAATCTATGTTGTAGATCTTCCTTTTGATTTTCCATTATCGTAGATCCTTAACAAACTTCATGTGCGGCATACCAATCATTTATTCAACTCCAGCTCATCAACATCCTTCATTAAATAATGCTTTTATCCATCCAATGCAATCTGTCAAAACTTGGTTGTTACTTGGTAAATACTAAACTTCACTCGGTAGACATTCTACCTTCTTTAACCGATATCGATAACCTTAGGGTTTATCGACTAGGTTCTTAGGGTTTACCGACTAGGTTCTTTGCTCGGTGACATAGTATAGTATTAACCTTACAATCAACAACATATGTAAGATATCAAAACAATCTAAACAACATGATCTCATCATTGTCTAACTCGGTAATAGTTGCCCATTGAATAACTTATTTCTCCCCTTATTCATCACATTCTTTCTGTGTCACTTACTGACATCTTAATACTCATCAATACATACTTCTCAAGATATGGCAACATCATACTGAATTAGAAAATCAATTTCTTGACATCAATGACAAAATAATATTATAAAGACAGTAATAATCCTTCTTTAGTTATATAAATTAATCTCCAACAACCTTCTCAATATCCTTAATGAAATGCCAACAATCTCATTTCTATTGTAATGCCAACATAACTATTAACAACCAGTGAATCTAATTATAATTTTATCCCTTTCCTTATTTGGATTGTGGCTAGATCTATTGGGTTCACTCCTCTTTTAATGTATTGGAATAATTTGGTTAGTTAGTGGTTTTATTGTCTTAATTGAAACTCTAATTCCCAATTTCCACCAATGCATTTTAGTGAACCCACCTTCTTTCATGCTTGTTTCTAATTTATTATCTCAAATCTTATTTGTGTGCACTTTATATTCAATTTATGCACTCATAAATCTAATTTGCAGTTGAATCACATAAATTTAGAGGTTAAATTCACAAAAACCCTAATTTATTATTATAAAATTATTTCGTGGGTTGCATAATTTTTCAAATATATTTTCATATCTGATTATTATCATATTTTATATTCAGACTTAGAGGCATCTAATATTCAAATCACAATTCAAACTACTTAATTAATTGGTTAATCAATCATTTTTACAACAAATTGCATTACTTAATTCTAGTTTTCAATCTTTGCATCCATTTTTTCATCCTTCGTGCATGAGTTTTGTTATTATTAGTCCTAAATACAATATTCTAGTGAGAAGAAGTTATATAATTAAGTCTTCCCAAGGTTTAAATACTAAGGATATGGAGCCTCGGTTGGATAACTTGTTTCATGATAATGTTGGTGCTTCCTCTAATCTAACAAATGACATCACTTATCCCTATTCTCCTCATACTTCTCATGATATGGATGAATCACTAATTAGGGTTACCATTGACCATTTGGAGAAGATTGACAATAAATTTAAGAATCTTCAATAATGGATGAGTCAACAATACCCAAAAAATTGAGGCAATCCCCTTGATTTAAGCATTAAAAATAATGGTGTGAAGTGATAAGATAAGTGTTGATTTGTTGTGTGTAATTGCACATATTATTGATACTAATATTATGCCAATCAAAATTTGCACCAAAATCCTTGGTTATTCTCAACCCACTAGTGAAGTTAACCATTCCATTCTTATGCCTACATCCTCGCCTAGTGTGCCTACATTTAAATCTTCTACCATGAGCACTTCCACACAAAATGTGAATCCTATACATGTTAGTCATAGGGTTGATCCTATTAATCAATATTCTTACATACCTCCTTCCATGAGTCTTCCATGTGTTTCACAACCATCTCCCATACCAACATACCACAATGTTGCACCTCCTTATTCTCAAACTCAACCTACATACAATAATATTACTCCTTTACATAATATAATATGTCCAATTTCAATCCATCCACCAAAGCAACCATGAATAACTCAGCCCAAACTATTACATCTTTACAATATTAATTGGCTTTCATAGCTCAATCTAAGTTAAATGTTCCCACATTTGATGTAGCAAGCTCACTATCCAATGAAATTGTCTATGTGGTTCCTCCTAAATATTTTGAAGTCCCTCAATTGGAGGTGTATGATGGAAAAGGTAACCCCTTGACTCGTGTGAAGACATTTCAAACTTTGTGTAGTCATTTTGCTCATGACCAAATACTTATGGCTAAATTTTTTACTAGAAAATTTAGAGATAAAGCTTTGCAATAGTATTGTTCTTTGTCTCCTTATTCTATTACTTCATTTCAACAATTGTCTAATGCTTTCATTCAATTATTTCAAAATAACATTGGTCCTAAGATTACTTTGACTGATTTGATTTATTGTAAACAAGGAGTTAAAGAAAAAGTGACTAATTTTATTGGTAGATATAAACATTTGCATTCTCAAATTTCTTATCAAGTTTTTGATCATGATGTTCAAATAATTTTCATTACTAATTTGCAAAAATACATTAGATATAAGATTCTATTTTCTGATTTTACTTTGTTTACACAATTATGTGCAATTCTTCATAATTATCAGCTTCAAATGAGTCAATTTGAATCATCCTCTTCAATGGCTTTAGTTGATAAGAATGAGAGAGCTCAATAATCATTTGTGAATTTAAAACCCAGCAAAGGTTTCATCAAGGTAAATGACAATATCAACACTCAAGAGGCAGCCAAGAAATCAGGTGTGGCCCCTTTATCTTAATAATTTAGAAAAGAATTAACTCCTCTTTCTAAAAAAAATCATATTATAATGTTAAGGTTGATGAATGATAATGTATTGCAACTTCCTCCTATCAAGCCAATTGACACTTCTAAATTATTGCCACCTTACCATGAACCTAATGTTTTTTTTAAAATATCACTATCAACTTGGCCATGATACTAAGAAGTGTTACAAGCTGAGAAATAAGATCCAAGAATTCATTGATAACAATACTATATTCGTAGCTGGTATCAATTACAAAGGGAATAAATCCATATCTCATCCTAATCAAAACTTCCAAACCTTTACCAATCCATTGCTTTCTCATTCTACCAATGTTGTTGAGTCTGAGTCTCTTGCTTTTTCTCCTAATGACCTTGATATGGAATCTAATAATGTTGTGAACCTTGTTGACAAACCTATACCTCCAAAAGACACGCATTACTTTTGATCCTAATGAGACTATTGTTGCACCTAATGGCCCATTATATATCAATGTGAATATCAACAACAAACTCTCATGAGGAGTGCTCATTTATCCAGTGCGTATGGTGAATGTGATCACTAAAGAATATATTTAAATTTTATAATTACATTAAGTTACATATGATAAATTTTATGTTATGATCAAGGTGTGTGATGGCTTCTCTTTCCCTACTATTGGTTCTATTACTCTTCTCGTTGAGGTTGGTACTAAGTGTTTACATGTCACCTTTTCTATTATTCCTACATCAGATCAATTTCATGTGAAGTTGGGACATCCTTAGCTCTCTTCCATGAAAGCTATCCCTTATATAATTAATAAATGTTTTAAATTCCCTCATAATGGCACTATTATAACAATTAGTAATTGCCTTTACCAACCCACTGCAAAGTGTTGAAATTTCACTCTTGATTACTTTTGGCCTAAACAAATTGAACCTCTTAAGCCTCAAAATGACATCCTTTTCTTATCTTATAAAAAATGTAAATATGAGATGATCATGGCCTTGAGTGAACCCAGAGACCCTACACCTATGGATATTCCTCCTCATAATGGACTTGGTATTCTTCCTACACCTTATATTCCTCATATATATGCCTTGGTCCTACCTCCTGCTTATTATAAAATAAATCCCTTGGCACCAAGTCTCCCTCAACCTTTTGGGGTTTATTTCATTCTTCTTTCTATAAAGAGAGAAAAGAAGCATATATCTATTGATCCTCAACCTTCACAAGTATCAACTAAAACCAAAAGGAATCATTATGCAAGAGAACATCAATGTAGACATCATGCTAAGGCTCACGATCTTGCTTCCCAAACTTTTTCCTCTTTGAAGACACCAAATGTTGACTTGGTCCCATTTGTCCAACCTTCGTCTAACCCTAGGGAGGAAGTTCGCATCAAATCACCTAAAATAAAAATGCTTAATAAAAATGATGATTCAACTTATTTTTGTGTTAGAGATCCTATTTTATCAATCTAGATGATGATATGGATGATAATAATGTTGTTCATGCTAAAAATGTTGATTCTAATGATATGTATGAACTTGTTGAAATTAATCATGAGTTATCTTCATATTTTTTAAAGCAATAACCCTAGCTCCTAGTGACAAACAAAGTGACTCATCATTAGAGAATGGTAATTATTTGGAAATTGCAATAGATCCATATGTTATGCTTGAAATGGCTCCTCTTTCATCTTTTCCACCATCCCTAAATGATGTTCATCACGATTGGGAGGTGGATGATTTGCTTGACTAGCTTCATTCATGTTGTGGATTTTCTTTTGTGTGTTTGCTTGTTCTTAATGTTTTTCCCCCATGATGTGTTACTTGATATGTTTATGTTAGGTTCTCATTGGATGGCCCTTGTTCCTTGTTGGTGCAAGGTAATGAAGAAGTCAAATCTTTTGTGGCATTCCTCTATTTGTATCTTAATTCTTCTATATGTTGTACTTTGTGTTATCTACTTGGGGATGATGCAAATCATTGAGATCTCTTTTTGGTCTCTTCCATGTTCACTCAAAAAGACACTTGTGTTCTTCTTAAATTGTGTTATATATATTATTTATCATAAGAGCATACTTATCCTAGAGTTAGTGGATCCCTTATGTGTTTTTTCCTATGTGTTTTGTGACTAATTTTCCTTTGATTTGTCCTTTATTCTTCCTTTTCTTTTCTCAAAATTTGATTCCAGATTGATAGGACCAAGGTATTGGGCACCCTAGTCCTAGATTAGGACCAGGGCACCCTGGTCCTCTCAATTAGGGCCCATTTTTAGTCCCCATAATGGTCATCTCAAATGAGTGATAAATTTGATCTTGTGTTGGCCTACTCTAGAAAATTAACTAATTTATGGGTAATCAAGTATAAAATAAGGTCTATCCCTCTCATTTGAAGGATATAAATTTTTCAAGAGGCAAAAATTATGATCCTAATTCAATTCAAGTGAGAAAGAAACCAATCATTCATCAAGCATTGAAGTAGAAGTCAAGTGAATTTTATGCATTCAAGATGGCATCCATGGCCAAGCTTCTTTGAAGACATTCCAAGTGAAACCCTAAAACATTTACATGAGGATAAAATACAACTTCATCAAGGCATATTTCATTTACAAATATTTTCACTTTAGCTCCGGCCTTTCCCTCAAAAGGAAAGCATTTTGCATCAATTTCCATTTCAATTTCAAGTTTAATTCATAAACTAGGGTTTGACCTAGGGAAAACCCCTATCCTCAACATCTTTCCCTCTATGTGTGTAGAAAATAGGTTTGAGATTTGTATTCTAAGATTCTGATAGAGTCAACAACAATGAACAAGTTCATCTTTTAACAGAGCAGAATTCAGAGGACCAAGGCAAATTTGCACTACCTCATCCCAAGAAATCAAGCCAAACTTCTAGGAATAGCTATTATACATCTTCTCTTGCCCAAATCTTAGTTTGTGGCTCCGTGGGATATCTGTAGTAGTTTATTTTCAGCAATTTCCTTCAATTATTCATGGTTTTACCCTAATTTCACAATTACCTTCCAAATTCAACTAGGAAAGAGGATAACTATTAGAAACTAGAGAATCTAATCAAAATTTCAGCCCTTTCCTTATTTGGATTGTGGCTATATCTATTTGGTTCACTTCTCTTTCAATGTATTGTATTAATTTGGTTAGTTAGTGGTTTTATTATCTTAATTGAAACCCTAATTCCAAATCTTATTCAATATAAGAAGATATTATGAAATCTTCTACTTCAATCTCAACCTAAATTAGTGATTAATTTTTGGATAACTCTATCAATAAGAAGTGTCTTTTGATTTTCATCAATCAACTTGCAAGGAAGTTCAGAGGCCTCGACAATGGTGTCTAGTATTTTATCTATACTCTCTTCCTGGTTTTCTTGCAAATCCTTTATCAATTGCTCAAGAGTATCCTTGTGATGTAGAGGACTCAAGGGTGGATGGAAATTCAAACAAAACACACTTCAACATGGACAAGTAATTCAAACTTGCAATGGACTTTCATGGCCAACTTCTTGTGCATCATGGGAACATGACAACTATGCCACAAGGGTCAATTTGAGGATCCACCACCACACACAAGGAACTGATTGTCTTTAGATAATTCTAAGCATAAAAGATCATCAAAAACCATTTCCTAATACTTTTAATCAATTAGAAACCACCAACAAGGGTACCTCCTTCACACAAGGCTTCTAGGCCTACTAGGCCTCTCTGGCTGGTTTTTTTAACTTCCCAACCCTTGACCATGGGAACAAACCAAAAACATTTCAAGATACTATTTTTAGAGCTATACAACATATTTAAAAACCCCTATAGGTTACTTCGAGACATTAGGGTCAAATTCAGACTATTCCAGGTTTGAGGGGTCACAATTAGCCATATTTTATAGAGTAACTACCTCTCATATGCACACAAATACTCAAAAAATGGTTCTATAATGTTTCATGCATCACCAAACCACCAAATAAACTATTTTTGGGCACCCAAACTCATTGGTTTGCAACAAGTTCACACATTACTTCACGTTATCACTATTTTCTAAGCCTATCACATAGAGATTTCAAGCTAGGGCTTCTTCAAACTTCCACCATACTTGATCTCCTACCTTGAAAATAAAATAACCTTGAAAGGACATCTAAACCCACCATTCCACTAGAAATCAGAAATTTCCCATGGTGGAATGAAGAGTTATTAGCATTTTTGTGTCAAAAGCCCTAGATTGTGAGGGGTCCTGGAAAGTTTTTGGTAAAACCTCTCCAAAATGCTCAAAAATTGATGTTACTGAATGAAATAAGTGCCAAATGAAAGTTAATTCACCCCTCTTTCAAATGAGTGCAACATTGAGCCTTAAATCTTCTGTCCCAATTCGGAATAAATGTTGCAACAGAACTGTTATTGTAAAAATTTGGAAATTGCAGTCATTAAAATGATCATAATTGTGTGTGTGAAAAGTGGATAAGTATCTGCAAGTTGTAAGACAAAAAACTTCAATTAATTCATTGCATGCATGGTTAGACATATATAATCATGCATATAAAAACCATACAAATCGACCTCTTGCCTTCTAAAAGATGTCAGTATAGATTTTCTCTCGAATTTGTATAAGCAATACCAGTGACTAGACTACACCAAGACGAAGGATTTAATCTATATGAGCATGAGAATAAGCTAAATGTATGTAAGATTAAGCTAGATATGCAAGATTAAGCTAGATGAATGAATATTAAGCTAGATGAATGAATACTAAGATAAATGAATGAAAGCAATCATAATTAAACTAAATATGCAAAAAGCTAAACTAAGATGCAATAATCTCAAAGCACAATATCTTCAATGACTCCAGAGAAAAAACTGCATAATAACAATAAATCTCCAGGGTGTTTTGAATGAGATATGAAGGGTGAATTTATAGAGACTCAAAAGGGAGACCAACGGTCAAGATCGATTAGCAACGAGCGGCTGAGATTCCTCAAGAAAAAGCACAATTTAGGATAATTGAAATAATTGAGAGATCATATTAAGTTAATCTTGAGATAGATTCCAATTATAGCTTGATTGAATGCATTCAAATTATAAGTCTAAGTTTGCATTGGAGATAAATTTAGTTGATTCCATGCACTTGAGATAAAAATAGGTGATTTCATGCACTTTTCTTTAATTTGCTCAAGATTTTTATTTAGAAAAAGGCTTTTCAATGCAACTGAACTTCTTTCCTCAAAAGCTTTGAGTTTTAATATTAGAGAAAATGATTAATTCAATTTAATTGCTTTTCTGATTTTTTAAGTTATCTCAATTTTAGAAAAACAAATATCGTAAGTTTTATTTCTTCTCTCAATTTAATTCTTTTCTTTTGTTTTCAATTTAACTCTTTCTTTTGCAGATTGATTCCTCTTTTTATGATAAATATCTCTTTGTAAATTAATTCCTTTTTTAATGATTAAATGAAAAATTTATTTATTAATTAAATATGCTAGGATATTTAATTAAATAAATAGGATAATTGATCAAAATGATTTACTTAGAATGATTTAATTAATATAGAGTGATTAAGTTGCCATCTAACATTAATGATTGAATAATTAGTTAATTAGGTGCTCAAGGTTGATTTAATTGCCTTTGGTTAGGACCTTGGTGATGTTGTCGAGAATAGGAACCCATGGTTTAGGTGACCATTTTTAGGGTATTACATTTGCCCCTCTTTGAATTAATGTGCGACCAGTGCGTTGGTTCAAAGAATAGTTGATGTCAAATAGAAATCAGTTCTGAACTTGATTGATAACAAACCAATGAAGAGCGAGATGTTCAACTTGATTTGAAGCGATGAAACTAAACAGAGCGATTAAAGCGATATTGATCCTGAACTTGATTGAAAAACAATCGACAAAGAGAGAGATATCATTCTTGAAATTGATTGATCAAGAAACAAGTATCGATCTAGAACTTGATTGAACAAGAATCGACTGACCAAAGCGAGAGAACCGATTCTGAACTTGATTGAACAAGAACCGATTGAGCAAGAGAGAATGTCTAGCTTGATTTTATGTGATGAAATTGAACATAGATTTCAAGGTTGATTCAGATAAGGACAAATATTAATATGCCCCTATAGATTTCTCTATTTGACATCGAAGAATCTCAACTTGATACGACGTGATTTAGTTAAGATACCCCTAGTAACAAGGTTTAATTGATTTTCTTTGTTTAAAAAGATTTTTGCTCAACTTTAGGTGAAGATGATTTCAAAAATTTCTTGACTTTTTATGATGATGATCACTCAAAAGATGTTATGAGTATGCCCCCTTGGGAGCGAAATCGAAAGATAGTGAGGGTACAACAATTTTAGGCAATTTTTAGCGATAATAATTATTTGAGCACAAAGATTGATATTGAAGAATTAAAATCAGAGTTGAATCAAGAATTTAAATTGAGATTTAGAATTGAGCGCAAAATGATGAGAAAAATTGACTCAAGGATGAAAGTGCTACATGGTCAGCGTCGTGAAATTTTGACTAGAGAATTGAAGTCAGATTTTGATTTCGATCCCGAAAAATGGACTCAGGACAGGCGATTTAGCTTAGGGTACAAGTTTTACATCCATCGGACCAAGTTTAAAAATTAGGGTTTGGGCTATATAAGGGGTTCAATGTGTCATTGTCAATTCATTTTTACCTCTCAAAGTTTAAAATTTAAAAAACCTCCTGCAAAGAAAAATGACAATTCTGATTCAAGAGCATCGATTTGAGCACCAGAGATGACATAATCGATCGCAAGACTACAACCCAGTAGTAAGTGATCGATCTTTAGCCTGTGCATTTCTTAATTTTTGAATTTTTATTAAATTTTTGCATTTTAAATTTCATTCAAAGTAGTTTATATCATTTTGTTGTGTAGGTTAATACTTTTTTCATATGAGTATCTGTCTTTTTGTAGTTTATTGTTTAAGCAAGTAGGGTTTATCATCTGGTGTTATCCCATGAATCATACGAAAAATGTTCTTGATTGTCCATGTTATCATACGAGGAGTATTAAATTGTCGTATGAGATCATTTACTCGTGCGGGGTGTAATTTTTGCTCATTTATGCTTGTCTATGGAAACTCATATCAAAAACAACAAGCATTTTTTAGAATGTAAACAACAATCTTTTTTATTTTGAATGTTGTATATTTGGATTCTATAACATTTTTATCACATTCTTAGCGCAAATTGGATCACGTACTAACAATTTGTATGTTCGATTTTGCAGATTTAGTTTCCTGATATTCTTTTTCGGTGTACATTTTCGTCAACGATGAGGCTTGTTTGTGAGTTATCAGATGCAGAGAAAGCTCATATTGGTTTGTGTGGATTCGGATACCTATTATAGATGCCCGATATCCATGTGAATCATGGTATGTTGACTACTTTAGTCAAGCATTTTCATTCAAAGCATAACACCTTTCATCTACCGATTGGAGCTATGACTATCATGCTAGAAGATATATATAGGATTTTGAGGATTTTGTTTGCTAGAGATAAGGTTGATTATGATTCTATGCAATGACCAAGTATTTTGGCATTAAGATGTATATTCCATGACGAGACTATTCTTGAATGCACTATTACATGGGATGATTTGATGAGCAGATATGATGCGCAGTACCCCCTGGCTTGCATTTTAGCAGGTATGATCAGTTGTTTTCTGATGCCTGATAGAGGACAGCAGGGATTTCTATGTGGTTGGGCCAGATTGCTTGAGAGGTTGTCTACTCATCCTGTGATATTAGGGTGGGGATCATGCTTACTTGCCCATATGTATCATGAGACGCATGAGATTGTGTATCGAGAGGGGAAGAGTATGGCAGAAGGTGTTTTAGTTTTGCAGATATGGGCATGGGAGCACATCCCAATATGTAGACCTATTGTAGATTATTCTAGAGAGGCTCACTAGCCTATTGTTTGTTGTTATTCAGGTTATATTACTCAGCCCCACCTGGGAAAGACTAACTATTGGAGGAGACAGTTAGATGATCTGATTGTTGTAGTATGGAGACCGTATAGGGGTCTAGAGCTGTGGGATTATTGGAGAGCACAGAGGAAGGATATGTTCATGAATCAACCTCTTATTGGTAGATTGGTGTTTATTATTGAGTAGTTTATAGTGTTTAGGGTGATGAGACAGTGTGGGAGACCATAGAGTATATCCCAGGAGTTCACAACCTATGCTCGATATGGGGAGGAGAGAGACGAGGATGGGCACCGAGACTATCATATGCGTTGAGCATGCAGAAGTTAGTGGGTTTAAAGCCATAGAGATGGGATTACTTAGAGGATGTAGCTGATGCGGGAGCATTGCCCCAGTATAGAGATTGGTTTCAAAGACATCCTTTTCCTCAGTTTACAGATCTCGGAGAGCATGCACCTCTTATAGAGGAGGTTGAGGATGATGTACCAGTACAGGCATAGGTACTGGGTTAGGTACAAGGACGAGGGCAGGTAAAGGGACAGAGAGCGGATGCACCTAGGTAGGCAGGAGGTGATCTTGGTACTAGTAGCAGTAGGATACCAGCGGGAGGTAGACAACGATAGAGAAGGGAGGGTGGATTCTTAGGAGCTATTGGGGTTGAGGCTAGCAGTGGGGCAGCAGAGGTTGGAGATGAGGAGGATAGAGCGGCTCCTAGGTAGGTTAGGAAATGGAGAGATGAGCAGGGAGGCAGAGAGGGAGATGCTGGGAGAGAGAATTTTGTACCAGACATAGTATGATCTTTGAGATCGAGGTTGATAGGTTTGTAGTCACAGTTGACAATGGCGCAGACAGCTTGCAGAGTGAGACCAACAGCTTGCAAAGGTCAAAGCAGAGTGTGATCGACAACTTACAGAGGTGAGAGAAGAGCAAGTTACTCTTCAATGAGAAGTTTTGCATCAGACGAGTCATTCAGCCTATTATGTTGCAGCTTATAGTGTAGCAGTCCTAGTAGCGCAGCATTTTGTTTTGTATTCTCGGTATATGGCTCGATCTAAGGGAGCTAGGGCACCTAGATAGGACGTCGGTCAATAGGCACCACCTCCTCCATCTGGCTATGAGGGAGAGGTAGAAAGCTAGATTTATTATATCTCCTAGATTTTGTTATATACCCCATTTTTTGTAGCCTATATGATTCTTGCTCCGATGAGACATTGTATTTGACAGTTGATATAATTTGTACTCTGAGACAATGAGATTATGATGATATATACAAGATCTTGATTTGATTTCATCATACTTGTGTTGATTTATTATGAGATGTCTTTCTATATGTTTTATTCTATATGTATGCATATCTTTTCAATATGGATGTATGTAATGCAAATGGATATGGATGAGTTTTTGCTTTACTTCTTATTTTTTGTTTCTTTTTCTTATGCAAATAAATGATGAAAATGAGTAACTGGTAATTCAAATGTTTAGATTTTTTTATACAGTAATATGAATGCCAATAAATATATATTGAAATGTATGGATCTATATAAGATGCTTATGTATGTAGCTAACATCTCAATACACAAGTACTCGATCGAAGAAACGATGATGAAATAGATACCACTTAGCTGAGAAATGATGATTGCTTCAGACTCTCATTCAAAAGATAAAGAGACTACTGTTATCATGCCAAAGTCACTTTAAATGCATAAAATTTAAAATGAATGCAACCTAAACATAGTCACTGGATTTGGTATGCTTAATTTTCATCACTGAGTGTTTTACAAACACAACAAGGAAAATAGAGTTCCTGTCTTTTCATATGCAATATTAATTATCTTGTTCACAATGATCATTTTTTGTCCATATCCTTGGACAGATTATGCATGCATCCGGATTGCACATTAAAGAAAATCCCTCCAAATAGACAAAGAAATGACTCTAACCTCCCTGTAGCATACAAATAAGCGGATTCGAGGTATGTGTGGTGATTTCACCTTGATGTGAAGGCACTTATCATAGACACCCAGCTGATTAGATGTTTCCAGATCATTGGATTCATTCCTACAAGCAAAAAACAAAGAAAAGTATTATGCCCCCAATCCTTGCTCCTCTTAGTCAAGATAGACTTCCTTGAGTTACTCAGAGGGAATAATAATCGAAAACCAATGTAAAAGAAAGCACACAAAGAAAAATTTCAATCATATATCAAACAGTTTAGTGATTATTTTCAGTAGTCTTATTTTTTTTGTTTACTCAATGATAAAACTCTTTGGTAGTTTGGAGATAGGCGACTGACTCATAGTGGATGACCTAGTACTACCGACAGATAGATGACTTGGTTGATATTGTTTAGGACATGTAAATTGATTTGTCGATTACCCTAAGACTAGGCCATTGATCAGTTTCAAGCCATGAGGATTCCAAAAGAACTAGATGTCATAAAAGCGACTAAAAGATATGTACAAGCGAAAGTGAAGATGTAGCACTTCGGTAAAAGAGATAAGATGAACCTGGATAAAATCCAGCAGCCATACTAATCAATGCCATTGTTTTGATTTGATCATCGATAGGAATCTTTGAATTCAAAGAGTAAGTACCCCGTATAAGACCGATCTGTCTGGTTTTGAGTGTACACTTCCTTGTATAAGACATGTTGATGTTTGATAGAGTTTTATAGATAGATTAACAAGACATGCGATAAGTATGAGTGTAGACTTTGAGAGTTTGCCCTTGGTTGATTTGGCTTGAAGGATGGTCTATGCTTTCTTGCTTTGGTTTTTCAATTTTTTTTTATTTTGTGTTTTTTATTTTTTAGGATTTTTTCAGCTATGCCCCTAGTATGCAGACCTATATGACATGATGATCTGCAAAATGCATTTGGAGACAATGAATTTTTGATATGACCTATGTTAATGCAATATGCATGATGAAGATGCAATTCCTATTTGAACAAGGATGATCGTGTTTGTTTAGCACTTTGTAATACACCAATTGAATTGGAGGTACAAAACATTTCATAGATAAGCGGTCAATCAATCCTTAAGGTCCCTTGGAACATCCAAATTAACACACTTAGTCACTAGGATTTACAAATGGAGATGCAAAAAACTTCCTCATTGATTCTTGGAACTTTGATCTTCTTTTGCCCATGTGAGTGCAAATGAGTTAATTCTTGCTCTTGTGTTCACTAAAGATCCTTAGCATCCTATATGACTAGCTACGTGGATTATTCTAACTTCAAAAGCATCCTGAATAGAGCCTCATTGCCAGCAATCTTTTAGAGCTCTGACGAGGTTATAGAATGTAATTTCTTAAATATTGTTCCATTGCCAGCAAGTGTTAATAGCCCTAATGGAGTTACTTGCATGTTCCCATAGTCAAGCTTTTTGTCGCACTTGTATGCGTGATATTGTATTTATATATCATTGCTCTTTTGCCTTAAGATGAATATTTGGCATAAAAAATTTTATTTATTTTTATTTTTCTTGCCTTGACTTGTAAGTAATGAAACCTACTTGGGTGTGACAATTACAGCAGCGTTGAAGTAGAATTTTAGATTTTTCATTAGTCATATGATCAACTAGGTGTCTAGAATGAATTAAAGATTTTATTAATGTGTTTGAGATATAGAAATTGATAAAGTTTGGGTTAACAAGTCTCAAATAGTGAAATCACTACCCAACCATAAGTAAAGCATTGTCATAGGGTAATGTTGAAAATGAATGACCTTAGGACCTCAAGGACTTCATGTTTGAATATCTAAGAAAGGAGACGACCCTTGATTGTCTTGAATGCAAACAAATGATAAACGTGGATAGTTGCCTTGTTTTATTAATGTTGCTATATGCAAATGCAAAAAATTTGTGAATGTGATGCATTTAAAAACTATATGCGATGTAGTGCTTTGAATAAAATGATATGCAATGCAGAAGCAAAACCTGAACTAACCCAGCCCTTAGATATAGTATCATTTAAGGTGCCTTGTTGTTCATAGGGCTAGGGAGTTTTGTGTAGGTAGTTCTTTGGTCTTTGTTTGAAGAGTTAGATAAAGATGTCTTTTCCAATAAGATATAAGGATTCAGCTAAGTGTACATGTTCAACATCTCCAATGTTGATTTCCTTAGTTTTTGGATTTTGCGATGAAACTAGGGTAAAGTCTTATGAAAAGGATTGGATAAGGGGTATGGAAGGATGAAAAGGAGGTGTTGGATAATGGATCAAATATTGAAAGTTTGGTGCATGAACAAATGGAAATGTTTGTGGGATCACCATTGGTACACATCTTGAAGGATGGTGGATTGATGGAGGAAAAGTGGATCTTAGATTTTGAGATTTGGATGGAGGAACAACCAGGGAGTTTGGGACATAAGGATCCAAAATGGATGAAAGAGGTGATGGAGAAATAGATTTTGAAGTTTTGGATGGAGGGACAACAATCTTGGTTGTTGATTTGGATTTATTTAGACTATTGTGCTTCAAGGAGACGCATAGGGATCCACATGGTTTTTTATTTTTCATGCTTTTGCAGTTTCTTGGAACGCATTGCTTCTACAAGTGCCTTAGAAACCCATATAGATTTTGATTTTTCTTTCTTTTTCTTAGTGAGCCTTTGTATCCTTCTAGATAGTTGGAAGGTAGATGAAGATGTATGCCTTTGCTGATCCTGCACAAGGGATGGAGGGATATAGAGTCCTAAAATGGATGGAAGAGATGAAGGGGAAGGCGTGTACTTAGATTTTGAGGAATATCACTAAGGCCATGACTCTTGATAGTTTCTTTAACAAGAGTGGTTCTTGCTTATGAAGGTCTACCCCTTTGCGCTTATAAACATTTTGACTTGTAGGATCATGAGAGGGCTTTGTAGGAATGATGGATCCTTGAGGTGAACATGGAGGATTATGACAAGGAGATGAAGGTATACTTTGATCTTGACATGGAAGAGGACCATTGGATAGAGTAGGAAGGTTGCTTGACTCTTCATTTTAAATAGGATCATTTGAAAAGGTGGAAGACGCATCATGATCTTGTTTAGGAAGGATTCTTTTTCCTTGAAATGGAAGGGGATCATCTTGAAAGAAATGGAATCCTCATGGGATTCTAGGGAGGTAGGATCTTTTTCAACCATTGGATGGGATGGCCCTTGAGATAGCCCTTGAGGGTCAACATGAAAAGTTTCATCATTAGGTTCATTATTTGAGGGATATGGTATGGATTATTGTTGAGAAGGCTTAGGAGATGGAGGCTACATGTGGCTCTTGCTAGACACAGGTTCTTAATTTTGATCATGCGTGGAAATGACATCTGGTTTCTCCTTAGGAGAATTTTTAGAATTTTCAATTTCAATAACACCATCATCAAGGACATCTTGAATTTTATGTTTTAATTTCATGCACATTGAAGTCTTATGTTTTTTATGCCTATCGTATACAGGTAATTACTCAAAATTTCACATCCCCATGTGGTCTTTTTAGGTAATATGATAAGATTGGGCTTAAGAAGCTCTTCCAAAGCTGACTCAATAGATTTCCCCAAAGGTGTAAACTTTCTATCCAGGGGATATATGTCTTTTTGTCTTGGTGAATATGTATCGTGATCTTGTATGAGATTTGTCTTTTGATTTTCAATTACTTTTTGTTCCACCTTATGTAATTGTTTTATCATTTCTTGAAGTTTAGTGTTTTTTATATCATGAAATTTATCTCAAGAGAGGTCATTGAATCTTTTTGTTGGGCTTGAATGTCATATATCTCTCTCTTGAGATCTTGAATTTGTTGGGCCAAGGTATCCATGGGCTTCTTACTTTCATTAGAATTTTTAGAAAATTTTCTGTTTTGAATAGGCATTTACAACCGATGGGACCAAGATCTAGATGTGATGCAAAAGTCAAGATCAAATTGAAGCTAGTTGTTCATTTGACATAGTGATTTGAGAGAAGTGACTAAGACTCAATCTGGTTTCAGGAATGATCTACCCTGTATAAGACATGATCTAAGTAACTTAGTTTGATTTGAGAGAAGTGACTAAGACTCAGTCTGGTTTTAGGAATGATCTATCCTATATAAGATATGGTCAAAGTAACTTAAGTTTGATAAGTAGTTGATTGAACTAGTTGAAAGATGATCAACAAAACTGTGCAACACAATGACTGGGGTACACTATCAAGATTGTTTATGCATGGAATTATGATGACCAAATTGCTCAAAATTATGATGACTAGATATATGCTCATTGTAGATTGATTAGGCAAGTATGACGGTTCTAGAAAAGTGTGTCGATAGACAAGTTTCTGGACTGACAAAATCAGAAATTCGTACGACATAGTTTTATCACCCAAACGACAATTTAGCAATTCCCAGACGATAGAGATAGTTTCTCGTACAAGTTGCTACCTAAATTTGCACAACAATTTAATGACCTTCAGACAATAATCTGATGAGTATTATGGTTATTCGCACAACGATATGCTAGAGGATAGACAACAATTTTCAAGAAACAGAACGATAATTTTGTATACTTTGATGACAATTCTGATAGGGCCAAATGATTAACTGACTGGACAAATGGTATGTAGCCAAATGACAATAGGTATGTAGCCAAATGACAATTTCATAGACTCATATGACAGTGTTCTAGATAGAGAGGAGATTCTGACAGATAAATTTATGACGACTGACAGAGACCAGTTTTTGATAAGGACAGATTTTTTATGACTGACAGAGACTAGTTTTTGACACGGATAGAGTTCTGATCACTAGGTTGTTGATGTTGTTGATTTGTTTTCTCCAGTTTCAGTATTTCAATTTTAGTTTCAGGTATGAAAACACAATAAACACGCAAGATGTATAATGACTTTCAAGCAATACATGCTAACCCTACGAAAGTTGGCTTAGAGAAGAAAACCTTTGCTTGCAGACTTAGGTACACACCTAATAGATAATCAGAATATGGTCGTTGAGTCTCACACAATGGATTCTCAATACCGTATTAGCTGACTCCAAATTCTAATGGGGGAATGATATGGCAAGTATCTTGGTAGAGTTACTATCTCTCTTGCACAAATATTATCCCCCTTTCAGAGGTAAACTAGGTAGCCTCTATCTTATAGTTCTTAGTCAGAAATTTTGTTCGAAATTACCCCTTGAAGTCACACAAGCATGATTGAGGCCTATAGCTTGACAAGGTACCAAAACAAGTTGTAGTCATGTAAATGTCATTGAGACCACGCGGCCCTATAAAATGTTCAATACGAGAGATCTAAAAGAGAAAACTCAAATAATCACGTCCTCTAAGACTTTAATCACCAGAGGTCTATTTATTATAGTGAGTTGGAATGCTCAGGTCTAGTTGTACTCACTTGGTTCATTCTCACAAAGTGATTACTTTTTCGCACTGTGACAAGCCCACTAAAGGTACACAAATCTCAAATTTAGAAAAGGCTTCGTGGGTCTAGATTTCTGATTGTCTGTGCAGACAAGAGCATACTCTCCTAACTCTTAGATTTTTTTTAAAACACAAAAGATAGATGTTTTAATTAACCAGATAGAAATTTAAGTGCCTAAAAATGAATTTAAAGAATACATGATGTTCACTTGAATTTCCTCAGGCAACCTACAAAAGCGACTAAAAGATATGTATAAGTGAAAGCAAAGATGTAGCACTTCAGTACAGGAGATAAGATGAACCTGGATAAAATACAGCAACCATATTGATCGATGTCATTATTTTAATTTGATCATTGATAGGAACATCTGGTTTCAAAGAGTAAGTACCCCATATAAGACCGATTTGTCTGGTTTGAAGTGTACACTTCCTTGTATAAGACATGTTGATGTTTGATAGAGTTTTATAGATAGATTAACAAGACATGTGATAACTATGATTGCGGACTTTGAGAGTTTGCCCGTAGTTGATTTGGCTTGAAGGATGGTCTATGCTTTCTTGCTTTGGTTTTTTAGTTTTTTTTATTTTGTGAATTTTTTATTTTTAGGATTTTGTTAAGGGCATTTTATTATTTTTAAGATTTTTTCAGGACATTTTATGCTTTTTAGGATTTTTGTAGCTATGCCCCAATATGTCGACCTATATGATGTGATAATCTGCAAAATGCATGTGGAGACAATAAATTTTTGATATGACCTATGTTAATGCAATATGCATGATGAAGATGCATTTCCTATTTGAACAAGGATGATTGTGTTTGTTTAGCACTTTGTAATACACCAATTGAATTGGAGGTACAAAACATTTCATAGATAAGTGGTCAATCAATCCTTTAGGTCCCTTGGAACATCCAAATTAACACACTTAGTGACTAGGATTTACAAATGGAGACACAAAAAACTTCCTCATTGATTCTTGAAACTTTGATCTTCTTTTGCCCATGTGAGTGCAAAAGAGTTAATTCTTGCTCTTGTGTTCACTAAAGATCCTTAGCATCCTATATGACTAGCTACGTGGATTATTCTAACTTCAAAAGCATCCCCAATAGAACCTCATTGCTAGCAATCTTATAGAGCTCCGACAAGGTTATAGACTATAATTTCTCAAATATTGCTCCATTACTAGCAGGCATTCATAGCCTTGATGGAGTTACTTGCATTGTCCCATAGTCAATCTTTTTGTCGCAATTGTATGTGTGATATTGTATTTATATATCATTGCTCTTTTTCTTTGAAATGAATATTTGGCATAACACTTTTTATTTTTTATTTTTTTTCTTTCCTTGACTTGTAAGTAATGAAACCTACTTGGGTGTGACAATTACAGTAGCGCTGAACTATAATTTTAGATTTTTCACTAGTTATATGATTAACTAGGTGTCTAGAATGAATTAGAGTTTTATTAATGTGTTTGAGATATAGCAATTGATAAATTTTAGGTTAACAAGTCTCAAATAGTAAAATCACTACCCAACCATAAGTAAAGTGTTGTCACAGGGTAATGTTGAAAATGAATGACCTTAGGACCTCGAGAAATTCATGTCTGAATATCTAAGAAAGGAGACGACCCTTGTTTGTCTTCAATGCAAACAAATGATAAATGTGGACAGATGCCTTGTTTTATTAATGTTGCTATATGAAAATGCAGAAATTTTGTGAATGTGATGCATTTAAAAACTATATGTGATGCAGTGCAGAAGTAAAACCTCAACTAACCCAGCCCTTAGATAGAGTATTGTTTAACGTTCATTGTTGTTCATAGGGCAAGGGATTTTTGTGTAGGTAGTTCTTTGGTCTTTGTTTGAAAAGTTAGATAAAGGTTTCTTTTCCAATAGGATATAAGGACTCAGCTAAGTGTACATGTTCAACATCTCCAATGTTGATTTCCTTAGTTTTCGAATTTTATGATGAAACTAGGGTAATTTTTTATGCAAAGGATTGGATAAGGGGTATGGAAGGATAAAAAGGAGGTGTTGGATAATGGATCAAATATTGAAAGTTTGGTGCATGAACGAATGGAAGTGTTTGCGGGATCACCATTGGTACACATCTTGAGGGATGGTGGATTGATGGAGGAAAAGTGGATCTCATATTTTGAGATTTGGATGGAGGAAAAACCAAGGATTTTGGGACATAAGGATCCAAAATGGATGAAAGAGGTGATGGAGAAATAGATTTGGAAGGTTTGGATGGAGGAACAACAATCTTGGCTGTTGATTTGGATTTTTCTACTGTTGTGCTTCAAGGAGACGCTTAGGGATCCACATGGTTTTTTATTTTTCATGCTTTTGCAGTTTCTTAGAACACATTGCTTCTACAAGTGCCTTAAGAACCCATATAGATTTTTATTTTTCTTTCTTTTTCTTAGTGAGCCTTTGTGTCCTTTTAGATGGATGGAAGGTAGGCGGAGATGTACACCTTTGTTGATCCTACACAAGGGATGGAGGGATATAGGGTCCTAAAATGGATGGAAGAGATGAAGGGGAAAGCGTGTACTTGGATTTTGGTTTAGTAAGGGAAACAAAATTTTGAGGAATTTCACTAAGGCCATGACTCTTAATAGTTTCTTTAACATGGAGGGGTTCTTTCTTGTGAAGGTCTACCCCTTTGCGTTTATAAATATTTTGGCTTGTAGGATCATGATAGGGCTTTATAGGCATGATGGATCATTGAGGTGAACATGGAGGATTATTAAAAGGAGATGAAGGTATACTTTTATCTTGACGTGGAAGAGGACCATTGGATAGTGTAGGAAGGTTGCTTGACTCTTCATTTTGAATAGGATCATTTGAAAAGGTGGGAGACGCATCATGATCTTGTTTAGGAAGGATGATTTTCTCTTGAGATGGAAGGGAATCATCTTGGAAGAAATGGAAAGGTATAATGGGATCCTCGTGGGATTCTAGGGAGGTAGGATCTTTTTCAACCATTGGATGGGATGGCCCTTGAGATAGCCCTTGAGGGTCAACATGAAAAATTTCATCATTAGGTTCATTATTTGAGGGATATGGTATGGATTGTTGTTAAGAAGCCTTACGAGATGGATGCATCATGGAACAGATGGAGGCTACATGTACATCATTACTAGACATAGGTTCATAATTTTGATCATGCTTGGAAATGACATCTGGTTTCTCCTTAGGAGAATTTTTAGAATTTTCAATTTCAATAACACCATCATCAAGGAGATCTTGAATATTATGTTTTAATTTCATGCACATTGAAGTCTTGTGTTTGTTATGCCTATGGTATTTACAGTAATTACTCAAAATTTCACATCCCCATGTGGTCTTTTTAGGCAATATGATAAGATTGTGCTTAAGAAGCTCTTCCAAAGCCGACTCAATAGATTGCCCCAAAGGTGTAAACTTTCTATCCAAGGGATATATGTCTTTTTGTCTTGGTGAAGATTTCGCATGATCTTGTATGAGATTTGGCTTTTGATTTTCAATTACTTTTTGTTCCACCTTATGTAATTGTTTTAGCATTTCTTGAAGTCTAGTGTATTTGATATCATGAAATTTTATCTCAAGACAGGTCATTGAATCTTGTTGTTGGGATTGAATGTTATATATTTCTATCTTGAGATCTTGAATTTGTTGGGCCAAGGTAGCCATGGGATTCTTACTTTCATTAGAATTTTTAGAAGATCTTCTAGTTTGAATAGGCATTTATAACCGATGGGGCCAAGAGCTAGATGTGATACAGAAGTCAAGATCAAATTGAAGCTAGTTGTTCGTTTGACGTAGTGATTTGAGAGAAGTGACTAAGATTCAGTTTGGTTTCAGGAACGATCTATCCTATATAAGACGTGATCTAAGTAACTTAGTTTGATTTGAGAGAAGTGACTAAGACTCGGTCTGGTTTCAGGAATGATCTATCGTGTATAAGACGTAATCAAAGTAACTTAAGTTTGATAAGTAGTTGATTGAACTAGCTGAAAGATGATCGACAAAATCGTGCAACACAACAATAGGGGTACACTATCAAGATTATTTATGTGCAAAATTATGATGACCAGATTGCTTAGAATTATGATCACCAGATATATGCTCAATGTAGACTGATTAAGAAAGTATGACAGTTCTGGAAAAGTGTGTAGACGGGCAAGTTTCTGGACT
This sequence comes from Cryptomeria japonica, assembly GCF_030272615.1. NCBI lineage: Eukaryota > Viridiplantae > Streptophyta > Pinopsida > Cupressales > Cupressaceae > Cryptomeria > Cryptomeria japonica. The sequence goes on from NC_081412.1 coordinate 294,694,429, forward strand.
GACAAAATCAGAAATTCGTACGATAGAGTTTTATGACCCAAACAATGATGTAGCAGTTCCCAGATGATAGAGATAGTTTCTCGTACGAGTTGTTGCCTAAACTCACATGAAAAATTTAATGACCTTTAGATGACAATCTGATGAGTATGATGGTTATTCGTATGACAGTATGCTAGAGGACATACGACAATTTTCAAGAAATAGAACGAAAATTATGTATACTCGGATGACAATTCTGACGAGGCCAGACGATAAACTAACAGGACCAATGAATACTTGTACGAATATAGGTATGTAGCCAAATGAAAATTCAATAGACTTATATGACAGTGTTTTGGATAGAGATGAGATTTTGACACAGACAGAGTTTTGACAACTGACAGAGACCAATTTTTGATAAGGATAGATTTTGTATGACTGACAGAGACTAGTTTTTGACACGGACAGAGTTTTGATCACTGAGTTATTGATGTTGTTGATTTGTTTTCTCCCATTTCAGTATTTCAATTTTAGTTTCAAGGATGAAAACATAGCAAACACGCAAGATGTATAATGACTTTCAAGCACAACACGCTAACCCTACAGAAGTTGGCTTAGAGAAGAAAAACTTTGCTTGTAGAATTAGGTACATACCCAATAGCTAATCAGAATACAGCCTCTGAGTCTCACGCAATGGATTCTCAATGCCATATTATCCGACTCCAAATGCTAATGGGGGCACGATATGGAAAGTATCTTGGGAGAGTTACTATCTCTCTTGCACAAAGATTATCCCCCTTTCGGAGGTGAACCAGGTAGCCTCTATCTTATAGTTCTTAGTCAAGAATTCCATTTGAAATTACCCCTTCAAAGTCACACAAGCATGATTGAGGCCTCTATCCCGACAAGGTACCGAAACAAGTTGTAGTCACATAAACATGATTGAGACCGCGAGGCCCTACAAAATGTTCGATATGACAGACCTCAAAGAGAAAACTCAAATAATCTCATCCTCTAATACTTTAATCACTAGAGGCCTATAATATTGGAATGCTCAGGTCCAGTTGTACTCACTTAGGTCATTCTCATAGGGTGATTACTTTTTCCCACTCTGACAGGCCTGCTAAAGGTATACAAATCTCAAATTTAGAAAAAACTTTGAGGGTCTAGATTTGTGATTGTCTATGCAGACAAGAGCATACTCTCCTACCTCTTAGATTTTTCTAAAAACACAAAAGACAGATTTGTTCATTAACCAGATAGCAATTTAAGTGTCTAAAAATGAATTTAAAGAATACACGATGTTCACTTGAATTTCCTCAAGCAACCTGCAAAAATAATGAATCAGTAGTCATATTGTTTTTGTCCAATAGAAATATTCTTCAACAAGCATTCTGCAAAAAACTGATTAGGCTGTCAAAATTTCTTAAGAAGACAGACAACAAGCCATGGTCAGCATTATTACCATAAAAATTCAACAAGAAAAACCCTTAAAAAGAAGTTTGCTTTTAATACAAAAATACAAAATACCATACGAGTATTCTCACTGGGTCATATGATAATTGTGATGGACCGTACGATACCTACAGTTTTTTTGTCCGAGCCTCTGTGAAAACTTGTACGAGATTTTACACAAACTGTATGGAAAAAAAATGAAAAATAAATATGAAAAAATAAAATAAAGTTAATATGCGAGGCCAAAAGATGTAGTCTTCTGCCCCATGGTAGGCACCAAAAATGTGTGTGTGAAAAGTGGATAAGTATCTGCAAGTTGTAAGACATAACACTTCAATTAAGTCATTGTATGCACGGTTAGATAGATATAATCATGAATATAAAAACCATACAAATCGACCTATTGCCTTCTAAAGATGCGAGTATAGACTTGCTCTCAGATTTGCTTAAGCAATATCAGTGACTAGAGTACACCAAGATGAAGGATTTAATCTATATGAGCACAAGGATAAGCTAAATGTATGCAAGATTAAGCTAGATGAATGAATATTAAGCTAGATGAATGAATACTAAGATAAATGAATGAAAGCAATCATAATTAAACTAAATATACAAAAAGATAAACTAAGATGCAACAATCTCAAAGCACAATATCTTCAATGACTCCAGAGAAAAATTGCATAATAACAATAAATCTTCAAGGTGTTTTGAATGAGAGATGAAGGCTTAATTTATATAGACTCAAAAGAGAGACCAACGGTCAAGATCGATTAGCAACGAGCTACTGAGATTCCTTAAGAAAAAGCACAATTTAGGATAATTGAAATAAATGAGAGATCAAATTAAGTTAATCTTGAGTTAGATTCTAATTATAGCTTGATTGAATGCATTCAGATTATAAGTCTAAGTTTGCATTGGAAATAAATTTAGTTGATTTCATGAACTTGAGATAAAAATAGGTTTATTCCATGCACTTTTCTTTAATTTTCTCAAGATTTTTATTTAGA